>NW_024104885.1:0-133181 GCF_003945595.2 Pipra filicauda | reverse complement strand
GGCCCCCCCAGGGCTCCCCTGCTGCTGCCTCTGCTCCTGGCCCTGCCTTTGCTGCTCCCTTGGCTGGGGCAGCGGCTGCAGGGGGGGGATGGCAGCAGCTTCAGCTCCACGGCACTTCCTGGGGGGAGCTCAGCCCGGGGGGACGGGCGGGGACCTGATGGGGATGGACAGGATGGGGATGGACAGGGGCCCAGCAGGGACAGCCAGGGCCTGCAGGGGAAGGCACAGGGACAACCTGTCCCCCCACAGTGCCAGGGCTGTCTCTGCTCCTCCTTGCAGGCTCCGTGGCCAGGCACAGTTTGTGTTCCTGGGTGCCCACCATCTCAGCACTTGGAGCCGCTCAAATCAGCGCCCGCAGCTCTGCAGCAAAGCCCCAGCTCACCTGGCACACAGGGGATGGACACAGCACCTTCTTGGGGCTGGGCACTCACAGCTTGGCCTCTTCCCCACCACGGGGCTGTCCTTCCTCAGCAGCACCTCTGCCTTGCACTTATTCTCAGGGTCACCTCAGTGCCTTTGTCTCATGAATACCTCAGTGACAGGTCTCAGGATCACCTCAGTGCCTTTGTCTCATGAATACCTCAGTGACAGGTCTCAGGATCACCTCAGTGCCTGGTCTCAAGGAGATCAACCTGCAGGAGGGGGAGATGATGGGGCAACTGATGTGTGCCTGCTTGGACTGGGGCTGTGTTGGGAGAATAGAGATTGTGCGTGAACAATTTCCTTTGCATTTCTGTGAGCCTTGCCTTGGCATGACTGGGTGCAGACAGTAAAAGAACTGCATAGCTAATGTGACTACAACCTTTGAAGTTAGGACAAAGAAGGCTCCCTGCCAAGGTTAAGGTGGAGTTTCAAGAGGGTGAACATGTGCCCTCAGCTCATATGGACACCTGCTGTGGTCCAATTAGCAGTGGACAACAAAGTATGTTTTCCTTATGTATCCAATGCTGTGTGAAGAAGAATCACGCGTCTGGGTGTAATAAGCAGTATATAAAGTGTGTCTTTCTTCTAATAAAGCCGACATTTTGCCGATCAAATTGTTCTGTGAACAGCCTGTCCATGCCTCTCCACCAATAGGGCTGTGGGTTTCTTTGTCCTTCTAGGACCATCTCAGAACTAACACCACATGTTTATACACCAACCTTGTATGTGTGTGTATATATATATATAGATATAATACCGTGTACAAAGCCTCAAGCGTGTGCTGCCTTATGAATGTGCAATGTCCTTATAGGACACCCATCGGTGTTACGGTGCCAGTGCTGCTGCTCTGCTTCTCTTTCCTGTTTTTACTATTTCTTGATGCAAATCCTGATGAAGTCCTCCTGCTGCCAGCCCTTCCAGACAGCACCGGCAGCCCCGTCCCCCCTTCCCCTGCTCCTCCCGCGCATATGGAGCCCTGGAGCTCCCGGGGGTGATGTGGGCCTGCCCCAGGAGCTGAGCCCTGAGCCGGGGCCCCTTTCCAGTGCTCCCAGTCTGCCCAGCCACCCTCGAGCACCTCAGGGAGGTTTTCAGATGGGGATGGCACACAAGTGCTGCTGCAGGGGTCTCACCTCAGTTGGGTTTGGTTTGTGCTTCCCAAGATGGGCAAAACCATTTGCTGGAGTTTTCTGTCAGAAATCTGTCCCCTCCTGTGCTCGGCCAAAGGGATTTGGGGCCTTTTTCCCTTTTGGGGGCAAATAAAACCAATGTGTTGAGTCCTGGCAGGACAGAGCAGCCCTGCAGCCTGCAGAGCCCATGCTGGCCTGTGCCTGGCAGAGGAACAAAGCAGCTCAGGGACTAATGAATCAGTGGTTAATTAGCCTAAGAACTTGCTTCTAAGTAGGGGTTGAGGGGGGGGCTTCATGTTGGGCTTTGTTGTCCTGGTGCTGGGGCTTGGCTTCTACCAAGGTGAGGGGGGTCCCCAGAGCGTCTGTGCCCCCCCTGCACCCCCTTTTCTCCCCACAGAGCTCCTGAGCCACCGGCAGCCACAGCCCCTCCCCGTGGGCTTGGACCTGGCCAGGACCCCCCCAGCAGTCCCTGTGCTGAATTTGAGGGTGTCACGGGTCCCCCCCATCCCTGCTTTTATTCCAACATCACCCGTCTGCTCCCAGCGACCCCAATAAAGCTTCCCAGTTCTCCATCTTCCTCCAAAAACAGTCCCAGTTAGTGGGGGGCAGTGGGGGCGTCTTGGGGGGCAGAACTGGCCCCAGGATGGATCAGGAATGGGGAGCCCCCTGTGTCCCCCCCATGTCAACCTGCTCTAGGGGGATTCTGGGTGGCACCTGCACCCCAACACAGCACCCAGCACACCCTGAAAGGTGTCGAGACCCCCTCTAAAACACCCCACAGCTCCGCAAAGACCCCCCAAACCCATTCAGAGCTCACCCAGGACCCCCTCAAACCCTTATTTGGGGGGACCTTTAGGGGCACTGGTGGTGCTGGGACCCCTGACTGTGGGTGAGGAGCTCTCAGCTCGGGGGGGGGGCAAGAAGAGGGGGAGATGGTGGGAAAGGGGATAAAAGGGGTAGTGGGACCCCCACACTGAGTGGGAGGGAAGTGGGACCCCCCAAAAATGGAGTGGGAGAGGGGACCACAAGGATTGAGGGACAATGGGAAATGAGTGGGAGAGGTCAGAAGAGTGGGGAAAAGGGGAGGGTGGGACCCCCCAGAAGTGATCAGGAGGTGGCTGGGGACTGGGAGGCTGATGTGTAAGGGGTGGGAGAGGAGGTACAGTGAGGACTGTGACCCCCAAACTGATTGGCGGGGGGCTGGGGACTCAGGAGATGATGGGAAAGGGGGGGAATAGGCAGAAGAGGGGAAAAGCAGGGGTTGGCTGGTAGGATGGACAGTCCCATGGGGGTCTTTGGGCACAGGGAGGTTGGGAAAGGGGAGTCTGGGGTGGCTCTTTGAGCTCCCAACCTCCTCTGGGGTGTTGCGGGCTGCTGGGGTTGGGGGGGGCACCTGTGGTGGAGGGGAGTGGAAGGCTTAAAGTTCATTAAAGAAGTCCTGCCCTTGAGTCCCGAGGTGCAGAAAGGACTCCCCGACCTTCTAAACTCCTGCTCAGAGAGGAGCCTGGGGGCGGCTGGATCCAATCTCAGCCCCGGATTATGCCAAGGGTTGGAATTTAAGGAATTACAGAGCTGTGATTGAACCACTTTTGTCCTGCAGGTTTTAATGATGGAAAATCAGATATATCGATATAAAATGAACTATTCATTATCACAGACAATCAGACAAAAGATTTTAATCAGAATAATTTACTACACAATACAAATACTAAAACTACCAGTAGTATAGCATAAGATAGGACAGTGCACTACACTAAAGCAATTGTTGAAGCAATTATACTAAAGCTGGCAAAAAAGCAATAGTTATTAATTAGAGATGGATGTGACTCACCCAGACCAACGCTTGTGGGGAGATCTCTGCTCTCACTCTCAAGGAGTGACCTTGGGGGGGTCCTCAGCCAAGGGAGGAATCTCCAAACATACACCCCAAGAAGGGTTATGTTGGAAGAACCTGCCCCTGTGAAAGGGGACTGGAACTTTATTCTATAAAGTGATGGACTGACAGTCCTTGGACTCCAGGGGTTGCCTCACCATCAGGATGTTAATTCTGGGTTGAGCCCAGACTGGTTCCCAGCAGGAGCCCCTCTTAGCCCAGCACTGATACATTTGCAAATAGGGCATTGTTTGCTGTGGAGGAACAAGAATCGGGATGGCAACGCTTCCAGGCATGGAGGGACCTGTATGGTGCTTGAAGAGATGACAGCCTATGGACTTTCACTATCCCCGTTCTGAACCCCATTTAATGTATTTCCCCATATATCTCTGTATTAATCCCCTTGAAATGTATTACCCAGAACTTGCCTGGACTTGCCCACAGTTTTTCCTGCCAAAAGTTGTTTACTCCCTTGCTCTCCCCTGCTTTCCCGCTCATCCCACGCTGACTGGCTGAGAAGTGCCGCAGTGCGGAGTGAGCTCCCATTGGTTACTGAACTTCCCTCAGCCGAACCCTAGATAAGTCCCAGTCCTCCCTTAATAAAGTGGCCATTGCACCCCAACCTTCTATCTTGTCGGACCCTTCTGTGCAGTGTCATGTTCCTATCTCCATCCCCACCGGGCCGTGGCAGATGGCGCCCAGGACGTGAGGCAAGGTAGAAGGTCCTTTACATTAAAGGAACTCCCTTGTGCTCACCGAGGCTCAGGTGACCACCCCGCCGGTCCTCCTCAGCTGGACAGCAGACTGCGGACTGTCGGGTCGCGCGGGTCTTCACACCGGACAGGTGAGCAGCCAGGGACACCCCTACTCCTACCCCCAACTCCAACCCCTAAAAGGGAAGAATCGCTATGGTGAGGACAGTTTTCCAGAAGTCGAGTTAACATCATCATGGGACTCTGGTTATCAACTTCCCAGAAATTTGTATACAGAAGGCTCAAGGTTTTTATCTTTGAGCACGGTCACCCCCTGGACAAAAAGTCGGCTAAAGCACTCGCCATTGGTTAGATCATAAAGGTCGTGTGCTCTTGGAAGACACATCTGTAGATGACTGGCAAACGATCGGTTATGAAATTTGGTGAGCAAATGAAATGGGGAACGAAATGCAAAGGAAGCCTTAATTGCCTGAAGGCTTGTTCTGATGGTGCTACAGCACTAGATGATGAACACGAATGACAACCTCCATGAAAATACCACTAAATCTAGAAAGACCAATGCCAAACAACTATCTGCTAAGTCCCGAACCTCTGCGAAAGATGGACCCCGAAAGTCCCAAAATGGCGGGAGGGACAGAGAAGGCACAACGTCTCGTCAACCTTCACAAAATGGCATCGGGGATGAGGGAGAAAAAGCACGTGAAGGGTGAAGGCAGGAAAGAGCAGAGCGGGAAAAGAGTAGGCAGGTCACTTCAGCACCACCTCCTAGGCCACCCCCACCTCCACCTGCATACGTCACAGACTTCCCCTCTGACACGCCTTCACTCACACCCTCTCCCTCCAGCTCTGCCTCCTCACCAGACCCATCCCCCTTCCGGAGTAGAAGGGGAGAAAGGGGCAGGGTCAGGCCTAGTTCTGGGGCAAACTTCCGGCAACATGGCCACGCCCATGAGGCCTATTCCACCCAGGCTTATGACACTCATTACACTCAGGACATAGACACACATTACTCACATCATTCACTGGAGAGACACACTAAACATCTGAACATTTGGAAAGCCTTCAGGGATGAAGCGGCCCAAGCCAATGATGTGGAATTCCTGAAGGCTTTCCCCATTTACTTAGAGGAAGTCCGTGCCCCTGAATGGAGGCCCATATCCTATCCAATGTTAAAGGATATAAAAAAGGCCATCATACAGTGCGGCCTTGGAGCCCCATTCACCGTGGGACTCCCGGAGTCTTTTTTCCTGGCATACCGATTAATCCCCTATGACATCAGGGCAGTAATCAATGGCTTGCTGTCCACGGTGCAGTCCTCAGTTTTTGAAAATGAGTGGAAAAAACTAATTACTACATACATAAATGAAAAGATGGAGAGAAGAGGGATTCCAGTTAGACAGGCAGTAGATATGTTATACGGAGAAGGAAACTATGTGAGCAGGGACAATCAATAGAGAATAGACTTAAAGTATCTAGATGTTACCGAAGAGCTGGCAGTTGAGGCCCTAAAGAGGGTGGTGGACGCTTATGTCCAAACACCACCGTTCACCCTCATCAATCAGGGCCCGAAAGAACCTTCTGTTGATTTTATAACAAGGCTAAAAGAGGCGATAACTCATCAAGTTCAAAAAAAGAGAGCCAGGATATCCTATTTAATAAATTAGTGTACAAGAAAGCTAATGAAGACTGCCAGAAGGCTCTAAAAATGTTAAAAAACCCTACCCTATTTGAAATGATAGAAGCATGCAAGAATGTAGGGTCAGGGTCACACAAGGCCCGCTTGCTTGCTGCCACCTTGACTGGGTCCCAATCTTGTTTCAACTGCGGACAAAAGGGACAATGAAAAAACATTGCCCTAAGCTAACAACAGCATCCGATGCCCCAAGACACTTTGTAGGAGATGTGGGAAGGGCCGCCATTGGTCCTCTCATTGTAGATCCCTTACAAACATTAACGGCGAACTCCTTCTCCAAGAAAATCACCCCATCTAAAGAGGAAGATTGAGGAGGAACAGCAAAGCGACTGGGAGAGATTCAAGGCCTGGAGGGAATTGTACGGAGCCTGAACGACTTAATAATTCACGGACTTTCACACTATTCCCCAGTTTATTACTATGTTCAATGCTCATTCATCTCTCATCTCATGGCTGGGCTTCGCGAACGAAGATTTGGGAAGGCTCTATCCACATTTGCTGCAGGCACGCTGGTGGCTTATGAGGCCAATACGTGACAGACATATCCGATTACAAAAGGCACAGCAGAAAGATTCCTTAGATGGTGTATTCTGCAATACACGGTTCTTTCTGCGTTGCCTTTTTTCCTCAAGGGTGATCCTGCCTGTGTTCTCAAAGGAGACAGCTGCGTTATAGATGGTGTGTCTCCAGGCCTCCCGATTTGAGGCCAGAGTAGACCAGTGATGAAGATCAATATGACCAAGGCTGAGGTGTTGTTTCAGGGAGTCCTTGTATCTTTTCTTCGGGGCTCCTCTCATGCGGCAGCCAGTGGCAAGTTCACCGTAAAGCAAGATCTTGGGAAGGCGGTGGTCCTTCATCCTGGAGACGTGCCCTGCCCAACGCAGCTGTGTTCTCATCAGCATGGCCTCGATACTTGTGATAGCTGCTTGCTCTAGAACAGATGTATTGGTCACATAATCTGACCAGTGGATGTTTAGGATTGTTCGGAGGCAGCGTTGATGGAAGCGTTCTAAGAGACGCAGGTGGTGGCGGTAGATGACCCATGATTCAGATCCATATAAGAGAGTAGACAACACTATGGCTTTGTAAACACTGATCTTGGTACTTTTCTTCAAGTGTTTGTTACGCCATACTCTTTTATGGAGTTTTCCAAAAGCACTATATGCCTTTGCTAATCTGTTGTCTATCTCTCCGTCGATCTTACCATCTGAGGAGATGAGGCTACCGAGGTAATTAAACTGTTGGACTGATTTGAGCTCTGATTGGCCAATGGTGATGTGGGGATGATGGGGGACTTCCTGAGGTGCAGGCTGATGGAGGATCTCTGTCTTCTTTAAGCTGACTTCCAGCCCAAAGAGCTCAGCAGCCTCAACAAAGCAGGATGTTAAACGCTGCAGGGCTGCTTCTGTGTGGGCAACAAGGGCGGCGTCATCAGCATAAAGTAGCTCCCGGACAAGATGGTTTAAGGTCTTGGTGTGGGCCTTCAGTCGCCTTAGATTGAATAGACTTCCATCAGTACGGTATCGAATGTAGATACCGTCCTGATCATTGAGGTCTGCTGTGGCCCTTTGGAGCATCATGCTAAAGAAGACGGTGAATAGGGTAGGAGCGAGAACGCAGCCTTGTTTCACACCATTCTTAATTAAAAAGGGCTCAGAAAGTGTGTTGCCATATCTGACTTGGCCGTGTTGATCCTCATGGAGTGAGATGATCATTTTAAGAAACTTGGGGGGACAACCTAAACGTTCCAAAATCTGCCACAGACCTTTTCTGCTCACAGTGTCAAAAGCCTTGGTGAGGTCGACAAAGGTTACATAGAGACCTTTGTTCTGTTCCCTACACTTCTCTTGCAGTTGTCTGAGGACAAATACCATGTCTGTTGGCTCTGAAACCACACTGACTTTCAGGAAGGATTCCTTCTGCTATAGTGGGTATTAGTCTGTTCAAGAGTATTCTTGCCAGGATTTTGCCAGCAATGGAGAGCAGAGTAATACCACGATAGTTTGAGCAGTCAGATTTAATTCCTTTCTTTTTATACAAGGTGATGATGACAGCATCACGAAGGTCAGATGGTAGTTTGCCGAGTTCCCAACAGCGCACCACGAACTCATGAAATTTGGTGTGGAGTGCAAGGCCCCCATGTTTCCAGATTTCAGGTGGAATTCCATCAATCCCAGCTGCCTTGCCGATTTTCACCTGCTGTATGGCCTTGAGGGTTTCTCCTAAAGTTCATACTTTACTGGTTGTTGTGTGATGGACTGAATTGCTGAGTCTTGGACTGTGCGGTTGGTACTGAAAAGAGTCTGAAAGTGTTCAGACCATCGATTCAGAATGGAGGTTTTATCTGTCAGAAGTGTTTGACCATCAGCGCTGAGTAGAGGGCTTTGTACCTGGTATGTAGGCCCGTATGCTGTTTTCAAGGCCTCATAGAAACCTTTGTGATCACCTGTATCTGCGCATAATTGAGTTTTTTCAGCTAGATTGATCCACCATTTGTTCTGGATGTCACGGAGTTTCTGTTGGAGCTTGCTGCATGCAAGACGAAAGGCTGTTTTTCTTGCGTGACAGGATGGCAGTGCAAGGTGTGCTTGGTGGGCGGTTCTCTTCTTCCTCAACAAGTCTTGGATTTCTTGGTTGTTTTCGTCAAACCAGTCCTTGTTCTTCTTGAGGGAGAACCCTAAGGATTCTTCAGAGGATTGCAGGATGCTGTTTTTAATATGGTGCCAGATTGTTTCAGGAGAGGAATCTGCAGAAACTGTGGGAATGTTATCGAGCTTAGTTTGAAGGTTTGCCTGGAAACTGTCTCTTACTGTGGTTGATTGGAGATTGTTAACTTGGAGTCTTCTCCTTGGGATGCTGCCCCTTTTTGGTTTGAATTTGATCTTGAAATTGAGTTTACAGCGCACCAGCCGATGGTCTGTTTGGCATTCTGCGCTGGGCATCACGCGGGTATGGTGGACATCGCGGACATCTCTCCGTCGCACCAGGACATAATCGATGAGGTGCCAATGCTTAGAACGGGGGTGCATCCAGGTTGTCTTCAGACTATCTTTCTGCTGAAAGATAGTATTAGTGATGGTGAGTTGTTGCTCTGCACAGAATTCTAGCAGGAGTCGACCATTATCACTGCAGTTTCCAACACCATGCTTGCCTAATACACCTTTCCAAGCTTCAAAATTCTTGCCTACTCTGGCGTTGAAATCACCAAGGATAATGATCTTATCGTCTGCAGGAACCTTTTGGGTAAGGAGGCGCAGGTCAGTGTAAAATTTATCTTTTTCAGCAGGGTCAGCTTGGAGAGTTGGGGCATATATACTAAAGATGACAACGTGTTGCTTGTTGTTTAGTGGAAGGCGTAGGGAGATAATGCGGTCAGAGTGACCTGTCGGCAGATTTTCGAGTTTAGGAACAATGGAGTTTTTGATCATGAAGCCGACTCCTGAGAGGTGTTTTTTGGTTCTGGGCTTGCCTGACCAAAAGAGTGTGTAACCGGCACCATGTTCTCTGAGGTTGCCTTCTTCATGAAGGCGAACTTCACTGAGAGCGGCAATGTCGATGTTGAGACGAGCCAGCTCATGAGCAATTAGGGCAGACCGACGCTCAGGACGTCCGCTATCTGCAGAATCGAGCATGGTTCTGATGTTCCAACATGCTAGAGTTAATTTAGGTACACCTTTGGAGGCAGGTGCGTGCCTTTGTCTTTTGATCTTTGTGCGACCGCATTGGAGGAAGATGCCCGTTGGTCTGCGGTTAACCAACCGGGTGAAAGTGGAGATGAGCTTTGTTTAGGCCACCTTTTCTAGGCCCCTCTCCGAGTGGAGCAAGCAGTGCTGTCCTTGGAAAGGCTGCTTGGTCGTTCAGGGTGCTGCCTCAAGAGACTGTCATCTCCGGTCAGTCTCAAATGACCAATATCCTGAACCGCCTGCATGCAGGGTTGAGTCTGCGGCTCCCAGTGCACCTTTCACCTGCCGTTTCGACCCTCGCCCGTCGCTACAGGACTTTTTGCATGTGGGTAAAGCCTTCAAGCCTGCGCAATGGATTTTTTAGGTGAGATGCAGTATGCGCGGAACTGAACCCACCCTTTAATCCTGAGGTTCATCTGCCAGGGCCGAGCGAGCTTGGACGGTGGCAGTGAGATCCTCAGGACGTAGGTTTGATTAGAGTGACCTTCTCTTAGATGGATGGCCTTACAGGGCTAAGTGAGCTCCATCTGCCCGGGTTTGGGATTAGAGTTGACCTTCTCCTAGGATGACTGCCAGAAGGGTAATGAGCTCATCCTGCCCACAGATTTATTGTATCCGACCCTATAGTTTTGACCTGTCTGGCATGGGCGACCCTACCGAAGGCATGTACCATCGCCAGCGTAGCTCGCAACCACATAGGGGTATACAGGCTGCATTCTTACTGTTAAAAACGATTAGGCCAAGTCTTACACTGCCTAGTTTTCTGCCACCTGTCTATATTCAATCCCAGGGAAGCACCCAGGAACAGCCCTTTGTCCTGACCAACCTTACAGGATGTAACAAATAAATCCAGGACATATCATACATGGGCAGTAGCCACGGGTGAACCAAAAACAAACAAACGAGCGAAGCTGTTCTGGCCACCGTACCCACCTAGGGCTCGAGGACCTCTCTAGGCCCCAGCCCGACCAAGATCTCCAAGCCCCAGAGGAAACTATTATCCACCCTGATCTTGTCCTCCCCCCACCGTGTTTCCTCATATCTTCCCACACACTACTTACCTGACCACCCTCCAGTCTGAGGACCCCCACAGCCTGCCTGGTACCCCCCCCCCTCCCCAAACCAGACCGGCAAACCTCTGTGTACTCCGAGGCTTCAATTCTCCTCTCTCTCCTTTCTCACGAGGGCACAAGGCCATGCCGGCGAAGCTCCCTCTCTCCTTTCCCGCTGGGGGGGAGGGGACCGGAGGCGGCCCCGCGCGGGACCCCGGGGCGGCCCCACGTGAGATCTGCGGGAGCGACCCCGCGGCCGCGCGAGATCCGCATGTTCAATGCACCCCTACAGCTATTCCTATGTTAATCCCCTTGGTTTATATTGTTCAGGGTTTGTCTGGACTTGCCCTCACGTTTTCCCACCAAAAGTTGTTTACTCCCTTACTCTCCCCTAGTTTTCCCACTCATCTCTCACTGATCGGCTGGCAGGTGCCGCAGTGCAGAGTGAGCTCTCATTGGTCCCCTTGCCTAGATACTCCTAAGTTCTACCCATCTTTTCCGTGTTCCCCAATCCTGTTCTACCCTGAGGTGTCAATCCCATGCTCCACCCCCATTATCAGACCTCCCCTTACCTAAACCTTCTATAAGTCCCTGTTCTCCTTAATAATTTGGTCATTGCACCCTGATCTTCTACTGTGTCAGAACCCTTTTGTGCAGTGTCACGTCCCTATTCCCTTTTCCCTCGGGCCATGGCAGATGGCCCCCAACTGCAAGGCACAGTAGAAAGTCTCTCACATTGAGAGAACTCCTGTGTGCTTGCTGGGGCTCAGGTGACACCAGGAGCGGTGTCCACCCTGCCAGTCCTCTTCAGCTGGACGGACAACTGTGGACCATTGGGTCGCACAAGTCAACGCACCGGAGAAGGTGAGCAGCTGGGGACATTCCACTTCCCACCCCGACACCCAAACCCACAAAAGGGAGGATTAATAACATCACGGACAATTGTTGAAGTCGTTGTAGTCACCATGGGACTCTCGTTGTCCACCTCCCAAAAGTTCGTCTACCGACAACTCAAAGACTTTATCATTGAACACGGTCACCCCCTGGATAAAAAATACACTAAAGTGCTTGCCAAGTGGCTGGACCACAAGGGTCACATACTTGCAGAAAACACCTCTGTGGACCAGTGGCAGTTGATAGGCTATGATATGTGGCGAGCTAATGATAGGGGGGACCGGACTGCAAAAGAAGCACTGATTACCTGGAGACTAGTTCTGATGGTGCTACAGCACCAGATGATGAACCTGGACGGTGGTCTCCACGAAACCCAAGAAATCACATACGAAACTGCTATCTGACAAAACAACAACTACCTTGGCACACAAACTTCACCGGTCACAAGACGGTGGGGGGGAGAGAGAAACTGCGTCACGGCACAGACAAAATGGCATCGGGAAGGAGGGAGGCGAGACGCACGAGGAGCGAAGGTGGGAAAAGTTGCCACGGGAAACGCCAGTGTGGGAAAGAAGGGGGCAGGTTCCCTCAGCACCACATCCTAGACCACCTCCGCCTGCATACATCAGGGACTCCTCCCCCAACACGCCCACACGTACGCCCAGTTCCGCCTCCTCCCTGGAAAGAACCCCCTCCAGGGACAGATGGGAAGTTAGGGGTGGGGCCAGGTCAAAGGTCAGGTCAAGTTTCTGAAAACATGGCCGCACCCATAGGGCCCATTCCACTGAGCCCAACCCCACCTACCAGTCACAAGACACTGACTATTAGCAGCACTCCCCTGAGAGGCAGGCAAATCATCCGAACATCTGGAAGTCTTTCAGGGAAGAGGCTGCTTAAGCCAGCAACGTGGACTTCCTTAAGGCCTTTCCAATTTATTTAGAGGAGGACAAGGCCCTGGAGTGGAAGCCTATCTCTTACCCAATGCTGAAGGACATTAAAAAAGCTATCATTCAGTAGGGGCTAGGAGCACCCTTCACGGTTGGCCTTTTGGAATCACTCTTTTTAGCATATAGACTAGTCCCATACGATATTCGTGCAGTTGTAAATGGACTATTTTCCACTGTACAATCATCCATCTTTGAGATGGAGAGGAAGAAATTAATCACTACTTATGTCAATGAAAAGATGGAGCGGAGGGGAATAGAGGTGAGACAGGTTATAGACATGCTTTATGGTGAAGGGCATTACTCAAGTAGGGACGATTAGTCCAGAATTGATTTGAAATATTTGGATGTATCAAAAGAATTGGCTATGGAAGCAGTTAAAAGGGTAGTAGATGCATATGTTCAGACTCCCTCATTTACGCCAATTAACGAAGGTCCAAAAGAACCTTTTGCGGACTTCATTACTAGATTAAAAGAGGCTATTAGTTGACAAGTACAACAAAAGGAAAGTCAAGACATCCTCTTTAACAAATTGGTAATTGAAAAAGCAAATGAGGATTGTCAAAAAGCTCTCAAAATGTTGAAAAACCCCTCACTACTTGAGATGATAGAGGCCTGTAAGAACATTGGCTCTGGGTCCCATAAAGCATGCCTATTAGATGCCTCTCTCACCGGATCCCAGTCCTGTTTTAACTGTGGTCAAAAAGGTCATTTCAAAAAACATTGCCCGGAGTCGATGACAGAACCTAATGCCCCAAAGACTTTGCAGGAGGTGTGGGAAGGGCCGCCATTGGTCCGCCAGTTGTAGGTCCCTAACCAATATTAATGGCGAGCCTCTTCCCCCAAGGAAATCCCCAGGACTTAAAAGGAAAGTGACTTTTAGTTCGCTACAAGACCTTCGTCTGTGCTCTTGTGAGCTCTTGGGAAACAGGGGGCAGAGCACTTAGGGGGGTGCGAAGACACAAGCATCCCCTCAGTTGCACTCCATCCTGCGCCCGACACTGCGCCCAGTTACCCCGTAGTGTGGGAGCCCGCACTGGTTCTGGTCCCAGTTAGGCAGCAATACACCCTGTTGGAGTGGATTACTCTACCTGTCATTCACCCCTCAACCCATCTCAGTTCATACGAACAGTTGGCCAGAGTTAGGTCATCTGCAAACGTATACCCAGAACAAACGTACTTAGTCTCTCACTTCTCGGCAATGGAAAGGGGCGTGATGGTAGTTCCAACTCTCCTAACAGGTCTTACCAAAGACAATATTGCTGTGCTCCCACCCATGCAGCTAGAAGATCGGTTCCCTGTCGCCAAGATGATCTCTACAGATGCCCTGACTTGTGTGATGTCTAAGGATGAGGAAGAGAGGAGTGAGGCACTGAAGGAGGCCGACTGGGCAACCTGTCGACCTCTCTTGACATCTTATTTATTTTTCAGCACTGAGACATCGGCAGAAAATTAAGGTGGAAGGGCTATTGGACACGTGACTATTCTGGCAGCGCGGGACTGGCCATTTGGCTAGCTGGCCCAGTCCACTGACACTTGTGTGAGTGGTGTAGGAGGTTTGCAGCATCCAGTCAGAAGCCTAGAAATACTGACATTATGTGGGCCAGAGGGCAGGCCTGCATCCCTTCAACTGTATGTCCTTAATATTCCAATAACATTGTGGGGACGGGACGCCATGGAACAATGGCAGCTGAGCTTGAGGACAAAGGCAAATTTTTAGGAGGGGTCACTGAGCAGGTGCAGCTGCCCAGACTTAACTGGAAAACTGAAACCCCTGTTTGGGTGGATCAGTGGCCCCTACCCAAAATGAAGCTGCAAATTTTAAATGAACTAGTTAATCAAGAATTGGCTAAAGGACACTTGGAGCCTTCCACCAGTCCCTGGAACACTCCAGTGTTTGTAATACAAAAATCCTCAGGTTCCTGGAGATTTCTCCAGGACCTGCGCAAAGTGAATGAAGTCCTAGAACCAATGGGAGCCCTCCAGCAGGGAATGCCTTCTCCATCCATGCTCCCTGCTGAATGGCCCCTAGTGGTAATTGATATAAAGGACTGTTTCTTTCATATCTACCTCAATCTGGCTGATTCGATCAAATTTGCGTTCTCAGTCCCAGCCAATCAACGCTTGTGAACCCCATTGCAGGTTCCAATGGAGAGTGCTTCCCCAGGGGATGAAAAATTCCCCGACACTATGCCAGATGTTTGTGGTAAAAGTGTTAGAACCCATTAGACAAAAATTTCCACAGTCAATCATCTTCCATTATAAGGATGAGGTACTGATCTGTGCCAAAACAGAATCGGCAGTCGAAAAGACTCTAAATTTGATGATTTCGGCTCTAAATTCCCGAGGATTGGAAGTATCCCCTGAAAAAGTGCAGAGGGAAGCACCCTGGAGCTACCTCGGACTCCAAATCACCTCTAAATCTATCAAACCTCAATCGGTTATGATTGAGAAGGAAGTCTGAAATTTAAATGACCTCCAAAAACTATTGGGAGCGATCAATTGGATCCGACCAGTATTGGGGATCACAACTGGTGATTTGTACCCCCTATTCAAATTGCTAAAAGGAGATGCAGACTTGTCCTCCCCCAGAACTTTAACTCCTGACACAGAAAAAGCCCTTTCCACGGTCGAGAAGAAAATATCAGAGAGACAAATAGGCAGAAAGATGGAGGGACTGCCATCCTCTTTAATTATTATCAGAGAGCACAAACAGCCACTGGCCATATTAGGCCAATTCTCAAAGGACACTAAAGACTTCTGTTTGTGGGAGTGGATATTCCTCCCACACCAATTCCCAAAAACAATTGTTACCCTAGCGGAAATGATTGGAAAATTGGGTTTCAAGGGATGCACCAAGTGTTTGGAACTCAGTGGAGAGGAGCCAAGTTGCATAGACCTCCCACTGACTTCTGAGCAGCTGGAACAACTGCTGCGGAATTCCATCGATTTCCAGATTGCCATCGGAGGCTACCCGGGAGAAATTAAATTTCACCTCCCAGCGTGCCAATTTTTACAGAGGTTAATTCTGATCCCGGTGAAACTGAAAATTATGCAATCAGAAATGCCAATAAAAGGTGCCAAAACGTTGTTTACCGATGGGTCTGGGAGAACCAGGAACGCTGTAATTGTGTGGCAAGAAAACAGTAATTGGTAACAAGATATTTATAAAGCCCAAGGTTCTCCCCAAATTATGGAGTTGTCAGCAGTTGTTCGCGCCTTCGAAATCTTCAAAGATGAAGCGATCAATATTATATCAGATTCAGCTTATGTTGTGGGCGTTGTGAAAAGAATTGAAAACTCGTATTTGAAAGAAGTTTCAAATGAAAAGCTATTTGGTCTGCTAAAAAACTTGTTTCTAATTCATGACAGAAATTTTGAATATTACATTGTCCACACAAGATCTCACACTACTCTATCAGGCCCTGTGGAGGAGGGAAACCAGACTGCTGATCATCTGGCAGGTATGGTTGTTACCCCTAATTTGTACCAACGGGCTAAAATTTCCCACGAATTTTTTCACCAAAATGCACGGTCACTGCAAAAACAATTTGGCCTGAAATTAGCACAGGCAAAAGAGATTCTAAAAGCGTGCCCTGACTGTCAAATGGTTGCCCCGTTAGTTCCAGAGGGAACTAATCCTAGAGGATTGACGTTGTTAGAGATTTGGCAGTCGGATGTCACGCACATACCTGAATTCGGAAAATAGAAATATGTACATGTGTCCATTGACACATTTTTGAAGATGATTGTGGCCACCGCACATTCTGGTGAAAAAAGCAGAGATGTGAAGAGACATTTTTTATCAGCATTTGCCAGAATGGGAGTCCCGAAACAAATTAAAACGGACAACGGGCCTTCCTATGTCTCTGCAGATACAAAAAAGTTTTTTGAGGAATGGGGTGTACACCATACCACTGGGGTCCCACATAACCCCACAGGACAAGGTATAGTAGAAAGAGCCCACCAAAATATAAAAAATTTACTAAAGAAACAGAAAAGGGGGAGTACAGGTATGACCCCCCAAGAAAGATTGGAAAAAGTAATGTATGTTTTAAACTTTTTAAATTTGTTGGAGGAATCAGAAACTCACACAAACAGAAGTCCAACTGATAAGCACTTTAACTCAGGTACAACACAGGATGTAAAAAAAGCGAAGGTGATGTATAAAGATCCATTAACAGAGAATTGGACAGGCCCCTTTCCCCTTATCACATGGGGGAAAGGGTACACTTGTATTTCAGGAGACACAGGACCTAAGTGGGTCCCGGCAAGAAGAGTGCCAATCTTCAGGAACACAAATACAGCATGTGGACCGTCCGCACCTGCGCGGTCACCACCATCATCATAAAAATGATTACCACCACTGCTACTTCATCACCGATCAGAGACCGGAAGAAACAGCCTGCTGAAAATCTGTGGGTAACGTTGGCCAAAGCCATGGGCACAGACACCTTGTGCCTAGCCTTGTCCAGTGCTGGAAATCCCTTCCAAACCTGCCTAGTAGGTATCCCTGTCACCCCAGGCGAGGTCTGGAACATGTTTGTACTTCAAAGCCGGATCTCAGGCTACCTCCCACTGAACTCAGCTACACTGTCACAAGCCATCCGGTACCAGGTGTTCACTCCCGATCCACCTCAGGAGACTGATCTCCTCGGCTCCCTCCCCACCAGCTACTGTGTTGTTTTCCATAGATACACGGAACCAAAATTATTTACACCCCACAATGTATCCGCCAGCAAGCCCATTTACCAGGGAACTTCCTTGCTGTGGTGCAACAAATCAATTGCCACTACTGTGGCTACAGAACACGTGCCAAGAAACATGAAGCTCCCTAAAGGGTTTTTCCTTCTGTGTGGGGATGGAGGTTGGCAGGGCATCCCTGCTTATCCAGAAGGAGGTCCCTGCACAGTAGGGAAGTTGGCACTTTTTAACCCGGCCAAATTTAGATTGCTGGATCAATCGTTTACCCCCAAAAGCCATGCTAAAAGATCCTTATCCTTTGCCATGGGCGCACCGCTCAGACTCCCCAAGCCAAAAAACCCCAAAACACCTGCCCCCAAACCAAAGACCACAAACCCTCCTATACCCCAAGCAAATATCCTTACCACACCACAGACAGATATTTGCCACACCACCACCACCTCTGCTGTTCCCTGCGGACTGTGATTCCGAAATTCATATCTGGTCCAGAATGAAAAACTTCTGGGTATTATTCCCGATTCCGGGTATAGGAACAGCCATGCAGAGTGAGCTCTCATTGGTCCCCTTGCCTAGATACTCCTAAATTCCACCCATCTTTTCTGTGTTCCCCAATCCTGTTCTACCCTGAGGTGTCAATCCCATGCTCCACCTCCGTTATCAGACCTCCCCCTACCCAAACCTTCTATAAGTCCCTGTTCTCCTTAATAAATTGGCCATTGCACCCTGACCTTTTACTGTGTCAGAACCCTTTTGTGCAGTGTCGCGTCCCAATTCCCTTTCCCTTCAGGGCATGTCAGAGGGTGACTTTCAGCTCCCTGCCAGACCTTCGTCCATGTGCATGTGATCATTCAGGAAATGGGGAGCAAAGTGCTCAGGGGGGCGCGACGATACAAGCATCCCCTCAGCTGCGCTCCATCCTGCGCGACCCATCTCGCCCATCTACCCCGTAGTTCAGGAGCATCCACCCATTCAGATCAAAGAACAGTGTGTACCCTTGGACTGGATTATACTAACAGTCACCTCTCCCTTGCTTCAACTCAGATCTTCTGAACAGCTTGCTAGAGTTCGCCCGGTCACCAAAGTATATACAGAACAAATATACTTAATTGTTTCACACTATGTGGTGATGGAAAAAGGAGTGGAAGTAATTCCCACCTTACTAACCAGGCTCACCTGTGATAACATAGCTGTTTGTTTGTCTGTTGCCTTTCCGTCTGTGCAGCTCGAGGATCGCTTCCCAGTAGGAAAGATGATATCTACAGATGCTCTGATAAGCATCATGTCGGAAGATGAGGAAGCAAGAAGTGAGAGCTTGGCACAGGCAAACTGGGCAACTGCCGTGAAATCTTCCAGACCTTTTCTAACATGTCTCATTTACTTTTCAGAGCCGTGGAATCCCCAAAAGGTAAAGGTGGTGGGCTTGCTGGACACGGGGGCAGATGTAACAATCATCACCTCCCGGGACTGGCCGTCCAACTGGCCAGCTCACTCCACGGACACGCGAGTCAGTGGAGTGGGTGGCTCCCAGCAGCCAGTCCGAAGTCAGGAAGTTGTCAATATATACGGACCGGAGGGCAGACCTGCATCTCTCTGACTTTACATTCTTAATATACCAGTAACACTGTGGGGGCGGGATGCCATGGAACAATGGCATTTGGGTCTTGAGACAATTTTTTGGGGGGCCACTGAACAGATGCAGCTGCCCAGACTCATCTGGAAAATGGAAATTCCAGTTTGGGTAAATCAGTGGCCCTTGCCCAAACAAAAGTTGCAAATTTTAAATCAATTAGTAGATCAGGAATTGGCTAAAGGACGCCTGGAGCCTTCCACCAGTTCCTGGAACACTCCAGTGTTTGTCATACAAAAATCCTCAGGTTTCTGGAGATTTCTCCAGGACCTGCGCAAAGTTAACGAAGTCCTAGAACCTATGGGAACCCTCCAGCAGGGAATGCCATCTCCATCCATGCTCCCTGCTGAATGGCCCCTGGTGGTGACAGATATTAAGGACTGTTTCTTTCATATTTTTCTTAATCTGGTTGATTCAGCCAAATTTGCATTTTCGGTCCCGGCAATCAATGCTTGTGAACCCCACCGCAGGTTCCAGTGGAAGGTACTCCCTCAGGGGATGAGAAATTCACCGACACTGTCAGATGTTTGTTGCAAAAATTCTAGCTCCAATCAGGTGAAAATTTCTGCAATCAATCATCTTCTATTATATAGATGACGTTTTGATCTGTGCAAAAACAGAACTGGCAGTCGAAAAAACCTTAAATTCCACACTTTCGGCTCTGAATTTACACGGATTAGAAATATCCCCTGAGAAGGTGCGAAGAGAGGCACCCTGGAGATATCCTGGACTCCAAATTAATGCAAAATCTATCAGACCACAATCAGTTGCAATTGACAAAAAAATTCAAAACCTAAATGATCTCCAGAAACTGTTGGGAGCAATTCACTGGATGCGTCCTGTGCTGGGAGTCACAACCAGTGATTTACACCCCCTGTTTGAGTTATTAAAAGGAGATGCAGATCTGTTCTCCCCTAGATCCTTGACTTTGGAAGCAGAAGAAGCCCTTTCCATAGCTGAGGAAAAAATATCTAGACACCAAGCAAACAGGAAGATGGAAGGACTTTTTCTTTAGTAATCATCAGAGAGACCCAGCAGCCGCTGGCCATCTTAGGCCAGTTCTCGGCTAATGACAGGGACTTCTACTTATGGGAATGGATATTCCTCCCACACTAGTTTCAAAAGACTATTGTGACTGTAGCAGAGATGATTGGCAAGCAAGATGATTTTCAAAGGGCGCATGAGAAGCTTAGAGGTCAGTGGAAGTGAACCAGATTGTGTCTACCTCCCATTGACCTCTGAGCAGTTCGAACAACTGCTGCAAACCTCCATAGATTTCCAAATTGCCATCGGTGGATACCCGGGAGAGATAAAATTTCACCTCCCGGTGTGTCAATTTATCCAAAGATTAATACAAATCCCATTGAAATTAAAGATTGTTCAATCAGACATTCCCATAAGGGGACTTTTCACCGATGGGTCCAGAAATGTGGTCATTGTTTGGCTGGAGAATGACCATTCGCAGCAAGACATCCACAAGGTACAAGGTTCACCACAAATTGTGGAGCTTTCAGCAGTTGTGCGTGCTTTTAAAATCTTCCAAAATGAAGCAATCAACATTGTGTCTGATTCGGCCTATATTGTGGGCATTGTGAAAAGAACTGAAAACTCTTACCTGAAAGAAGTTTCAAACAGACGTTTGTTTGAAGTACTAAATGAATTATTATCCTTGATCCACAGTAGAAGATTCGAATACTACATTGCACATACCCGGTCTCACACTGGACTACCAGGCCCTGTGGTGGAGGAGAATCAAATTGCCGATCAACTGGCAGGTATGGCTGCAATACCAAATTTGTATCAACAGGCAAAAATCTCTCATGAATTTTTACACCAGAATGAGCGATCGCTACAGAAACAATTCGGTTTAAAGTTAAATCAAGCGAAAGAAATCTTAAAGGCATGCTCGGACTGTCAAACGGTTGCTCCACTCACCTCAGAAGGAACCAATCCCAGAGGGCTGGAGCTGCGGGAAATTTGGCAATTGGATGTTACGCATGTGCTAGAACTCGGGAGACTAAAATATGTACATGTGTCCATTGACACATTTTCAAAAATGATCGTGGCCACCGCACATTCCGGTGAAAAGAGTAAAGACGTTAAGAAACATTTCCTATCCGCATCTGTGAGAACGGGGGTCCCAAAGCAAATAAAGACGGATAATGGCCCTTCCTATACGTCTACAGAAACCAAAAAGTTTTTTAGTGATTGGGGTATTCCCCATACCACAGGGATTCCTCAAAACTCCACAGGGCAAGGTATTGTAGAGCGTGCCCACCAAAATATAAAAAAATTTATTAAGAAAACAAAAAAGGGGGAGTATGGGTATGGCTCCTCAGGAAAGACTGGAGAAAATTATGTACGTCCTAAATTTTTTAAACATTTTGGAGAAATCTGACATGCCCATAAGCAGAAGTCCTGTAGAAAGACATTTTAATACAGAGAATGCACAAGGCCCGAAAAAAGCAAAAATACTTTATAAAGATCCTTTGACTGACAAGTGGACAGGCCTCTTTCCCCTGATTACCTGGGGGAAAGGGTATGCCTGCATTTCCGCAGATACTGGACCCAGGTGGGTCCCAGCAAGACAAGTGAAAATCTTTCAAGGAACAACATGTGGACCACATACGTCATCTCCCTTGGTATCGGAATATTCCTCACAGCACCGGAACCCACACCAGCCGTTCCAGTTTGGGCATACCAGCAATCCGAGAACATCTGGGTGAAACTGGCGTGGAAAACCAATAATGGGTGTTACATGTCTCTCTGTTAACAATGTCAATAACTTGTTCCAAACGTGTTTGGTTGGTCTTCCCCTCAACGATAATTTTAAAAATTATTTTGAGTCTCCCTCATATACTGAAGAAGAGCCTGTCGAATTTGAGACCCTAGGATCAGTAATTACAAATCAATGCTTCAAATTTGTGTCCCGGTCCACTTCCCGAATCGAGAAAAATGATGTTACCCCTTTTAAAGAATTATACAGAGATACTTCCCTGTGGTGCAACAACACTGTACCAGAGATAATCACTACGGAATCAGTGGGCTCTAAGCCTAGGGAAAGTTCTTAATATGTGGAGAAACAGCGTGGATCGGAGTCTCTTCATACCCCATTGGAGGGCCCTGCACCACAGGTCAAATTACCTTGTTCCATCCTCTCAAATTTAAATTAATTAATGAAAAACCCGCTACCCTGATTCGGCAGAAACGGGACTTTGAATTGATAAAAATGCAGAACCCTATTCTCAAAGATATTCTGAAAGCGAAATACCCTGCAGTAGGGCTGGAGGTGAAGCCTCTCACCCCCCGACCACCAAGTCTATATACCACTCCTAAGAAACCAGTTGTTACCACTAAAAACTTACCACAACTCGCCCCCCTCTGAAAAGTGACTGGAGACTAGCCCATGGCCAGGCCATTGAGACCTACGGGAAAGACTCTCTCAATTATCCTACCCCCCAGTCTCCCCTTAAATGGGCAAAAGAAGGTTCTTCAACCTCATCAAAAATCCCTCTAATTCCCCCTGGAGCCTTGTACCCTCCAGCAGGAGTCCTCCCTATCCCAAAAATTCCTGAAGATTGCGACCCCAATATCGACCTTTGGTCTACTACTGGCAATTATTTTAGTTCCTTTATAATCGCAGGAATAGGTACTTCACACGCCCTCAGTACCTTGATACACATGGGATGTTGGCTCTCAAAAGAGGCCAACATGACCAGCATCGCCCTAGAAGGCTTAGTTAGAGACACACAAAAATTAAAAGAGGTGTCCCTTCAAAACAGGGCCACAACAGATTTCCTATTATTAATGCATGGCCATGGATGTCAAGACGTTGAGGGAATGTGTTGTTTGAATTTTTCTGATCATTCTGAATCGGTATTCCAAAGTATTAACACATTGCATGCTCTGATTAATGACATTAAATTTTCCCCTAAAGTATTTACTGACGATTTATTCAACAAACTAGGCTCACCCAATTTACCCAACTGGGTTAAACAGATTATTTTAATACGTTTTGGAGTTTTGTTTACTCTCTTTGTGTTATTTGCAACAGTTCGTTTGGATACATGTCCAGAATAAAGACAAGTGCCAGAAATACTCAAACACACAAAATATCTTTTATTACAGTGAGAATAATAATAATAGTAATAAACTTAGCAAGAGGAATGAAAAACTAAAAAAGGATACAAAATAACTACCTTATCGGGTGGCATTAAAACAAATACTACGAACAGCATTTAATACAGTATTAACTAGTGAAAAAGGGGATACCAAAAAAGGATCTTAACACAGTATTATGGATAACACGATATTGGTTAGTAAAAAGGGAAATTAAAAGGAAAAAATACTATAAACATAAAAGGGGAATTAAGGGAACACTAAAAAGGTATTAAAAAGTTTGTTCTCTCAGTTGCTTCCTATCAATAACCTGTGCTTACCCACACAGACAGGCCAGGGCTGTCAGGATCTGCAGCAGCTGGTCGGTGCCCGTGCTTAGCGGGCGTCCCCGCGGAGCAACACAGTCTCGGTGGTAGGATGAGCATCGCTCGACTCAGCAGTCCCGACACCCCATTTTTATCAGTTCCACATTACACTACGTAGGGCCAGTACCCAGTATAAGGTGAGGCCTGAATGGCAGCCAAACCCCGCCTAATCATTACCTAATGGCAACAGCCTGCGCATGCCCTGCTTGTAGGGCAAGGGGCCAGCGACCCCTGCCCACATCATCTTCCTCCCATCATCATCTTTCTCACCCCTATGGATGACCTCTACCATTGTGTTTCAAGGGTAGATGTATCTATCTTGCAATATGTAGCAAAACCAAGGAAGAACTCAGCTCTGATAATAGGGGATATCAAGCTGACTTGCTAAAAAGCACAATGGACCTTACAATTAGCTTGTGCCATGAAGTTCCATTGTACCATACTCTAGCTGGTTTCACATCCTAATATGATGCCTTTCTCACGCCTCTATGCTCCATTGATCATCTAATTCAAAAGTACCCCCCCTACATGCCACCGCGTGATCAATGGTAGCAAGAGGGTGATAACGAACTACCCAAGATTGCAACGCATTTAGCCTGGTGTTTATCATTTGACGTACACATGTTAGTACACAGGGAATTATACACAATATGCACGTTATTATACATTCAACTACTGACAAGCTTATCAGTGCTTTTTCGTAACCAGGGCCATCCCCATTTCTAATCACCAAAGAGGTGGTTGAGTTCCCGGATAAGTGCAGTTTACTAACACGGTCTCATTATATAGAGTTCCCCACCAGTAGTTATCAATGGGTACTCCAACCAGACAGGTGCGAAAAGGACTCGTGGGAGTTACCATGGACACACATATCACGTCCGTCTTTGTCATGTTGGCCAGGGTGGTCCACACATTGACATCTAAAACAGAAGTCAGCAAAGAAGCAAAGTATAGCTGATATCTTTCTGGAAGGTACAGTTGGGTCTGGAAGAGGCCCTGCTGCTCTGCACCCTCAGGGGAGAAACCAGCTCCTGGGGGCTGCTGGATTCCATCCCACCGCGTGGTCCATGGTTGGACCATGACACTGGTGAATGACTCAAACAGTGTATTGATGAAGTGTCATTTCTAAAAATGTAAACAACATAACAACTGAGTAACAGCAAAAATACAGACAATAATATAATCATGTCCATCCCCAGTGAGGAGATCTAAGTGGATTACAGTGGTCATTTACTTGGAGTCAACAGTACTTGAGATAATCTTTTCCCGGCTGGCAGACCTAGTTCCCAAGTTTGGACAGGTGAACAGATGTGTCCAATCGTATGGGCTCAGACAATGCAATGAATCTCAGGAATTTCTGCAAAATATAAAGTCTAGTACAACAGAACTTCTCATTTCAGAATTTTATAGTCTGGATTCATCTTTTATAGTATGAAGTGGTTGACTGCCAATCACACATTTATAGGCCTGTTAGGAGCCATCACAGACAACGTATATCTGGAGTTTGATGCAACACCAGACAACATCCTGGTCTCACCAACCGCTCCCACAGAAAGCTTGCACTCTCTGTACAGATTCCAGGCCTCATCGGGGGAAAACTGTCCTGCCCCAGTTTACCCCTGACTGCAGTCAATCCCCCTTCACCTCATGGAGTGATAGTACAGGTTATCTCTTGCCTCCATGCTATAAAAGAATTTTATCCACTTTAACTATACCATTGAGTGTGAAATCATTTCTGCACTTAACTAGAATATTACCAGTTCATCATAAGAAAATTGTAAACATGATGCAAGCCAGAGCCCATAGGGAGGTCCACAAACATCAGTCCTTCATTTGCAGTCTTGCCAACCAGCTTTTCAACATAAGCTTTTCTTCTGTGAGGCCCAGCACCTCACACATGGTCATTTCACAATCACATATATTCTTGTACAGACTCGTAAGCCAGAAGGTTTCTGTCATTTGTTGATTCCAAATAATTCTGGTCACCTGCTGTAACACTACCGGGATGAAACACATGCAAATATGAGCACTGCAAAACAACCAGTGTCTGATTTAGAATTCCCAAACGACACCGTTCTGCCTGATCTTCACAAACATCACTGGTGTGACATGAATAGCACAGAAACGGATCATTCTGTACAGTGATGACCATTAGGCTTCAGGATGTTACAAGTTTTATAGTTTTCCATTGTCTTCTTTCCCCCCTTAGTGGCATGTCTGCCCCATCCCAGGAGACAAAACCAAGCACAATTGCAGTCCCTCTGCACACAGCATCACATATGTCCTTCACTTCTTGAAGCCAGGGCTTAGCTTTAGCCTTTACCTTTAACACTGCTGCCAGAACAACTTGGCAGCACACAGTTCAGGAATAATATTCCAATTCTGATTGTTGCTTACCAGTAATACCAAACAAAGCATACAGATTGTTGGTGCAACTCATCTAAGAAATATAGACCTTCTTATCTCTGGAGCAGTAGATCCAGGGATCCATTAGGACACAAGACCTGCTATGCAGAAAAGAATAACCAATCCATCTTGTTATTCAAGATACATGACCTGCACCGAGTAGGTTAATGCAAGAGTAGTCATGGCTATGGTAGCTATATCCTCCCAGCCCCTGGCCAGGACATTGTTCATTACATCACAACATCAGATGTGGACAAGACACATGAGAGACAGGTACACGATAACTGAGTCATTACACCAGTTAGCAAAAGTTAGTAGACACAATTAATTATATTTAGGATATGTTTTTCTTCCATGTGATATTCAGGCTGGTCTTGTGCTGCTCAGCATTCACTGATCTCTGTCCAGAATTCTTGCTGCTCATGAAAAGGTTTCATCAAACATGCTGGAAGCCAGCAGGGTCCTGTGGGAGGCAAAACACAAACAACTCCCCCCTTCCAAATACTAACAACTTAATATTTACTTGAGGTGTCATATTACCCCTCCTCATTACAACAGTATAATTGTATCAAGTTAAGATTTTGTTCTGTGGGTGGGAGGCCTGGAAGGTCACCAAGTTGCTGCAACCTCTCTATGATCTCTTCTATGGGTGCCCCCAAGTTAGACACTAGCAGTGGAATAATGTATGGTTTCCAGGGTACAGGACAGCCTTCTAACAGTTTGTTTCGCATTACTGGAATTAAAGGTTGTTGCATGTAAAGTTCAGGGCTCTGCAACTCAATAGCTACTTTCATCCCTTCCCCCTTTAATATTTTGATTACTTGATGAAAAGTTACCCAGGATGAACTTCCATCCTGCCATGATCCATCATTAGTAAAACGGTCACTAAGACCTTCAGCAATAACTGAAACCAAAGTTCTATCAACTCCCGGTGTTCGTCTTAAACGCCGAAGGGCATTTTGCACATATACATCATTAGTTAACCCTAAAAACCTCGTGGCATCAACTTCATCTATTATCACAGAGTCAGCCCCTTGCTCTGTGTGCCAACTCATCTGATCATAGAATCATAGAATCATAGAATCGATTGGGTTGGAAAAGACCTCCGAGATCATCGAGTCCAACCCTTGGTCCAAATCCAGTCCATTTACTAGATCATGGCACTCAGTGCCACGTCCAATCTGCGTTTAAAAATCTCCAGGCATGGTGAATCCACCACCTCTCTGGGCAGCCCATTCCAATGCCTGATCACTCTCTCTGTAACGAATTTTCTCCTGATATCCAACTTAAATTTCCCCTGGCGGAGCTTAAGCCCGTGCCCCCTTGTCCTATTGCTGAGTGCCTGAGAGAAGAGACCAACCCCCACCTGGCTAGAACTTCCCTTCAGGTAGTTATAGACGGTGATGAGGTCACCTCTGAGCCTCCTCTTCTCCAGGCTAAACAACCCCAGCTCCCTCAGCCTCTCCCACATAGGACTTATGCTCCAGTCCCTTCACCAGCCTCGTTGCTCTTCTCTGGACCCGCTCCAGCCCCTCAATATCCTTTCTGAACTGAGGGGCCCAGAACTGAACACAATACTCAAGGTGTGGCCTCACCAACGCAGAGTACAGGGGAAGGATCACTTCCCTGCTCCTGCTGGCCACGCTATTTTTGATACAGGACAAGATCCCATCGGCCTTCTTGGCCACCTGGGCACACTGTTGGCTCATGTTGAGCTTCCCGTCAATTAGTACCCCCAGGTCCCTTTCTGCCTGGCTGCTTTCCAGCCACTCTGTGCCCAGCCTGTAGCGCTGCAGGGGGTTGTTGTGGCCAAAGTGCAGGACCCGGCACTTGGCTTTATTGAACTTCATCCCATTGGAATCAGCCCATCTCTCCAGTCTATCCAGATCCCTCTGCAGAGCCCTCCTGCCTTCCAGCAGGTCGACACTCCCTCCCAATTTGGTGTCATCAGCAAATTTGCTGATGATGGACTCAATCCCCTCATCTAAATCATCAATAAAGATGTTAAACAGGACTGGACCCAACACAGACCCCTGGGGAACACCACTGGTGACCGGCCGCCAGCTGGATGCAGCTCCATTCACCAGCACTCTCTGGGCCCGACCCTCCAGCCAGCTCCTAATCCAGGAGAGGATACACTTGTCCAAGCCATGGGCTACCAGCTTTTCCAGTTTTTGATAACTCCTCTGAATTTTCTATAAAATTGTCCTCATCAGAATCATCACTACTACTCTATATGTTACTATCCCACTTCTCTGGACCCAATCAGGGGAAGTGACTATAGCTCGCACCCGTGGCCCCTGATCACTTTAGTTTATTTTCCTTTGTCTGCACCGAACAGTTCTCACAGCATATTTCTCAGCTAAAGTAACACATTTATCTTCTACCCTGTTCTTTTCAGCCTGAAGGTCAAGTAAAGCCTGGCGTTGTACCAACTGTGTGGCTCTTACAGCATTCAGCTGCTCCTGCAGTTTTTTGCATTTTTCCACAGTTAACTTGTATGCAGTAAGCAGTGCACCCCCCATTTGTCCAGTCGGTTCCAGACGACTGCTTGATTTAGTCGTAGGGGTAAACTGCTCCCAGTGTTGCAATACCTCCATCGGGGTCTGCTGCCCCCAATACTCAAGAGGATTCTTTGTACATGCTTCCCACTTATTCTACAAAGTAATCTATGGCTCCTGCCCCAGTTCTATTAATTCACAGGGAGGAGCTTTCTTGGGTTCATTGCCATTTGCGGCCGACCCTCCTAACCACTTCTTCATCTTAATCTACTAGTGTTCTCACTAACAAAACAATGACAAAAGATTCTCAGTTTTCAAGCTAAACACAATGAGACACACCAATCCACAAACTATGGCTCTTACATCACTAACAAGCCTAACTACACATACACATCAAATCTAAAATCTCTATATACCAACCACAAAATACACACTCTACAGTAACTCTGAATGAATCCTCAGAAAGACATATCTATGAGTGAAACAACAATAAAACCCAATCCACTGAGTATCTTCTAAGCTCTGATTCGCTCCACACCGAATACAATAAAAATTTAAAGTCCGATCTAGCCTTATCTCCTGGCTGCCTCTAGGTCCCAGGATATATTTATTACAATTAATACAACAAAGTCGTACATATAAACAACAGTTGCAAAAAGGACAAATCTTAATTCTAGGTCTCAAGAAGTGTGGTATACTCACAATTAATTACTCAGAACTACCTCCCATATGCAAAAAACAAACAAAGCATATAAAACACAAGCACTGCCACCCATATAGTAACTTAATCAACAAGAAAACAAAAACCAGTTCAAAACAAAGTAAAACAAGCAGAAGATATGAACCCAGACACTACACAGAGTTCACCACTCACACAGGGACGCGGCTTCCCAGGCTATGCTCTCCACCTGAGAATCTCCCTTTTACACAACACACACGGGGACGCGGCTCTCCAGGCTGTGCACTCCACCGGAAGATCTCCCCACCAATACACAGGGACACGTTGGCTGAGCACTCCACCAACAAATTTCCCTGGACAGCACTGTTTATTCCTCCATGTATTGTGCCGACTACGCCAATTTATGTAACGGTTCATTTGGATACATGTCCGGAATAAAGACAAGTGTCAGAATATTCAAACACACAAAATATCTTTTATTACAGTGAGAATAATAATAATAGTAATAAACTTAGCAAGAGGAATGAAAAACTAAAAAAGGATACAAAATAACTACCTTATCGGGTGGCATTAAAACAAATACTATGAACAGCATTTAATACAGTATTAACTAGTGAAAAAGGGATACCAAAAAAGGATCTTAACACAATATTATGGATAACACGATATTGGTTAGTAAAAAGGGAAACTAAAGGAAAAATACTATAAACATAAAAGGGGAAATAAAGGAACACTAAAAGGATATTAGAAAGTTTATTCTCTCAGTTGCTTCCTATCAAACTGTGCTTACCCACACAGACAGGCCAGGGCTGTCAGGATCTGCAGCAGCTGGTCGGTGCCCGTGCTTAGCGGGCGTCCCCGCGGAGCAACACAGTCTCGGTGGTAGAATGAGCATCGCTCGACTCAGCAGCTCCGACACCCCATTTTTATCAGTTCCACATTACACTACGTAGGGCCAGTACGTAGTATAAGGTGATGCCTGAATGGCAGCCAAACCCCGCCTAATCATTACCTAATGGCAACAGTCTGCGCATGCCCTACTTGTAGGGCAAGGGGCCAGCGACCCCTGCCCACATCATCTTCCTCCCATCATCATCTTTCTCACCCCTATGGATGACCTCTACCATTGTGTTTCAAGGGTAGATGTATCTATCTTGCAATATGTAGCAAAACCAAGGAAGAACTCAGCTCTGATAATAGGGGATATCAAGCTGACTTGCTAAAAAGCACAATGGACCTTACAATTAGCTTGTGCCATGAAGTTCCATTGTACCATACTCTAGCTGGTTTCACATCCTAATATGATGCCTTTCTCACGCCTCTATGCTCCATTGATCATCTAATTCAAAAGTACCCCCCTTACATTATTATTAACCATTTGCTGTGTTATAGCTACATGTAAAAGACTTATACCAAAGACTGTATTTCTGTCAATCCCTCAAGAAAACAAAAAAGGGGGAGATGTGGAGGAAAAAGAATCGGAATGGCAATGCTTCCAGGCATGGAGGGACCTGTATGGTGCTTGAAGAGATGACAGCCTATGGACTTTCACGTTTATATCCTCGTTCTGAACCCCATTTAATGTATTTCCCCATATATCTCTGTATTAATCCCCTTGAAATGTATTACCCAGAACTTGCCTGGACTTGCCCACAGTTTTTCCTGCCAAAAGTTGTTTACTCCCTTGCTCTCCCCTGCTTTCCCGCTCATCCCACGCTGACTGGTTGAGAAGTGCCGCAGTGCGGAGTGAGCTCCCGTTGGTCCTTGACTCCCAACTCCTCCCAAGTTCCTCTCTCCTTTCCCTTTGTTCCCTGAGCTGTCTGTCTCATGCTCTGCCCCGGTTACCGAACTTCCCTCAGCCAAACCCTAGATAAGTCCCAATCCTCCCTTAATAAAGTGGCCATTGCACCCCAACCTTCTATCTTGTCGGAACCTTCTATGCAGTGTTACGTCCCTATTCCTTACGCCACCGGGCCGTGGCATAGTTTGCTTGGACATTCCAGGGGAGATGTCCTGCCAGAGGTCTAAAGTCAAAAAAATTGGTCTTCCCAATGAATTTCCAATCTTAGTCTGTGTTCTGATGAATGTTCCTCCCCCTGCCTTCATCCAGATGCCTACAGGGAACCAGGAGGATGGAGACCACCTGCCAGATGTCTTCCCAATGTGTATCATCTGAAATGTGAGTCACCAGGTCTGTGCCCAGTGTGGGTCACTGTGGATCATCCAATGCGGGTCCTCCAATGAATGGGTGATGGAGTTGGAGCAGCAGATGAAGCTCTTCCCGCAGTCAAGGCGCTCACAGGGCTTCTCTTACGGGTGGGTCCGTTGGTGTGTGGTCAAGTTAGAGCTCTGATTGAAGCTCTTCCCACACTTGTGACACTTGTAGGGCCTCTCCCCGCTGTGGATGCGCCTGTGCCTGACAAGGTGGGAGCTGCTGATGAAACTCTTCCCACACTCCTCACACTGGTAGGGCCTCTCCCCAGTGTGGATGCGTTGGTGGGTGACAAGCATGGAGTTGTCCTTGAAGCTCTTCCTACAGTCGGTGCAGCGGAAGGGCCTCTCCTCCCTGTGCATTTGCTGATGCCTGAGGAGATGTGAGCTGGTCAGAAACCTCTTCCCACATTCCAAGCACTTGTAGGGCCGTTCCCCAGTGTGAGTCTTCTGGTGCAAGCTCAAGTGGGAGATGCAGCTGAAGCTCTTCCCACATTCCAAGCACTTGTAGGGTCGTTCCCCAGTGTGAATGCGCTGGTGGTTGTGGAGGGTGGAGCTGTCGCTGAAGCTCTTCCCACATTCCAAGCACTTGTGGGGTCGTTCCCCCGTGTGGCTGCGCTGGTGGCCGATCAAGTGAGAGCTCCGCCTGAAGCTCTTCCCACATTCCAAGCACTTGTGGGGCCGTTCCCCAGTGTGGATGATCTGGTGTCCGATCAGGTGGGATCTCCGGCTGAAGATCTGCCCACATTCCAAGCATGTGTAGAGATGCTCGTGGGTGTGGATGTTCCGGTGGCGGATCAGGCTGGACCTATGACTGAAGCTCTTCCCACATTCCCCACACGTGTATGGCTGTTCTCCCGTGTGGGTGTGCTGGTGGGTGAGGAGCATGGAGCTCCGGTTGTAGGTCTTCCCACATTCCAAGCATTTGTAGGGCTTCTCCCTGGTGGGAGGTTGCTCAAGGACCTCCTGGTCGCAGCTCTGGCTCAAGTTCCGGCCACCTTCCCGGCACAGGGTGGGTCTTTCCTCCTCAGAGCACTCTGGGCTGGCTTTGGAGACCCTCCTCCTGGGGTACCTTCGTGGCTTTCCCTCCCCGCTGCCTTCCTGCGCCGTGGAGCCCTTCAAAACGGCCTCTCCCACCAGGCTCTGCTGGGGGGATTTGTCCTCCGGGCTCTCCGTCCTCAGCTCGGGGCCTGGGGCAGGAAGGAAACACAGGGAGGGGATTTGCCCCCAGCCCAGAGGGAAGGCCAAGGACATCCCCCCAACTCCGGCCCCGGCAGGACGGCGGCGGCAGCGGGGTTGTCCTGCAGCTGGGGGTGATGCTCGGCTGGGAGATACAGGACAAGACAGGGGCAAAGGGGCACTGACTTCCTCCTCACCTGCCTGGGGGTCCTGGGGCATCTTCCTCTTCCTCGCAGCCTCCTCCTCCATTCGGCCAAGCTTTGGGAAGGAGAAATCCTGCTGGGGGGGGAAAAACAAAGTGTGAGTGCATTGGCTTGGGGGTTCCTCCTGCCCAAGGCCATCTCTAGAAGTCACTAGGAGTTCTGTGTCCATAATATGAGTGACCCAACTGCAAACCATGTTGGGCACAGACCTGCTGACCCACATTCCAGGTGATCCATGCTGGTAGTGCCTTGGGTTTGTCAGGTTTTGGTAGTAGGGGGATTCCAGGGCTGGGTTCTGTGAGCAGCTGCCAGAAACTTCCCCCATGTCCAGCAGAGCCAATTCCAGCTGGCTCCAGGACAGACCCACCGCTGGCCAAGGCTGAGCCCATCAGAGATGGCAGTGACACCTCAGGGAGAACGTACTGAAGGAGGAAAAAGTCTTTGTGCAGATGGAATTGGGTGCAGAGAAGAGCAGAGTGGGAACAGGGGAGAGGAACAGTTCTGCAGACCCCCAGGGCAGTGCAGAAGGAAGGGCAGGAGGTGCTCCAGGCACCAGGGCTGAGATTCCCCTGCAGCCCAAGGAGGAGCCCACAGAGCAGGGGGATGTCCAAAAAGAAGGATGTGAGCCCGTGGGCAGCCCGTGCTGGAGCAGAGTCCCTGCAGCTGCTGCGGCCCCAGAGACCTCAAAGGGTCTCACTCAGCAGTGCTGGTTATGGGGCCCCCACAGGAATTGTCCATCCTGGCCCCAAGTCAGGTCCGTGACTTTCTCTGAAAGTTGGAGAACAAAAATAGGATTCTACTTGGGTTGTTCTTCAGGCAAGAAAAATAAGAAGTTTCCCAGGCTGTTGGTTAAACTGCAGGAGCTGGTTAGACAGCACCAGTTCCTGGCAGCAGAGAGTTTCTGAGCAGCTCAAGAGCAGCTCAGCCCAGGGCTGTTCATCAAGGCTGAGGCCTAAGGAGCATTTCTCAGATCACAGGGAGGCCTGGGGGGGTGGGGATGCACCACCACACCTGGAAAGGTGTCATCCCAAGGACTTGCACAGCTGGGAGGTGTTTTCAGTCCCAGGCCCCCCCGGTCACCCCCCCAAGGTGCTGGACGGCCCTTCAGACCCACCTGAGGCCACCCCCCGTCTCTCCAAGAACCTGCAGGAGGGAAAGCAGCTGAGTCTAAACCAGCAAGTGTTCTCTCCAGCTCTAATGTCTCGTAGCTGCTTGCAAGCTGGTTTTGCTTTGTTTGCTAACGTGGAAATCGTAAAAAGCTTTGCGAGTTGTGCTTGACTTGTGAAACAGCCCCGGGCAGCCAACTCTGAAACAATAACGACTCAATGTGTCTCTCGAGTGTGTCATTATCGGCTTGTCGCAGCCCAGGGAACGAATGCGATGTTTGCGGCCAAGGCCGAGGCACAAACCCGTTCCGAGCCCGCCGAGGCTCAGCGGGAAGGAGGAGCCCGCGGGCAGCCGCTCCCTCAGCGGCCCCTGGGGAGGGGACACGGGGGGACACGGCGGGCCGAGCCCGCCAGACCCCGCTCCCCAGGGCCGCCGACACCGCCCCGCCCGGGCAGGCCGAGCCCGCCAGACCCCGCTTCCCGCGGCGCCTCCCGCCCCCTCCGCCCGCAGCGAGCCCCGAGCCCCGGCAGGACCGAGCGCGGGTCCCACCTGCGCCGGGGCCGCCTCCGAGCTCCGCCGCCGCCTCAGCGCCATCCAAGCGCTGCTGCCGCTGCCCCGGCCCGGCAGACGAAGGGAGGGAGCAGTGCCTGCCCGATCCGACCAATCAGCGCGCGAGGGCGAGAAGTGACGGGAGAAGCAGCCAATCATGACGGGACTCGAGCTCTGCCGCCGCCATTTTGTGGCGCGGCCCGGGCCGGGGGGCAGGAACAGGGCATTGCCCGATCGCCGCCCCGGCGCAAAGACCCGGCTGGGGGACATTGATGGGATTGGGAACGGCTCAGATCCGAGCAGGAGGATGAGAAGTCAAACGAATCCTAATAAAACACCTTCCCCCACCCCTCCCTCCTTCACAGACTTCACTTTATCCCCTATTCCCTCCCTCCGCTCCGCGGCACAGGGGGATGGGGGTCCCACCGCTGCTTCCAGCTCAGGGAGAGGAGTCCGTGTCTGCTCCGTCCAGCGTGGGGTACTTGGCACGGGAGACAGTCCCTCGGGGCAGGAGAGGGGCTGTGTGGGCAGTTTTGGGCACCAAAGGCAGCTCAGGTCGGGTCCCCGCTGCCCTGAAACTGCTGCTTGTGAGGCTCCTCCTGCGCTGGTTCGGGTGGTTCCTGTGACAGCGATTCCTGTCGCACACAGCTCAAATCATGGCTCACAGCAACGTGAGGCACATCCATTCCAGTCTCCAGCCCTGGTCCTTTTGGGCACAACTACGAGCTCTCGATCCCATTCCCCGTGAAGTGGAGAGGGGAGTGTGGGGCAGAGCGTGTGCTGGAAGTGGGGGAGGGCTGTTGGAAAGGAGGGGGGAGGGGGAAAAAAGCAGGGGTGGGACCCCCCAAAGTGAGTGGGAGAGCAGACTGGGACCCCCGAAACCAAGCGCGGAGGGTGCTGAAGATTGGGGGGCAATGAGAAAGGAGAAGGAGGCGGGGAGGGGGTAAAAGGGGAGTGGGACCCCCAAGCTGAATGTGGGGGGAGCTGAGGATTGGGGGACAATGGGAAAAATGGTGGGAGTGGGGGAAATAGGGGCAGCTGGGACCCCCAAACAAAACAGGAGAGTTTGTGGGAGAATCTGGGACCTGCAAATCAGGCGTAGGCTGGGCCGGGGGGATGATGGAAAAGGGATGGGGGGTGGGAAAGGGGTGATGGGATTCCTAAACTGAGCGGGAAGGGGGCTGAAACCCTGCAACTGAGCAGAGCAGGAGGAGGGGAAAATACCCCTAAACCAAGCTGGGGGGAAGCTGGGGATTAAGGGGATGATGGGAAAGGGTGAGGAGAGAGGAAAAAAGGTGAGTTGGAAACACCTGGAATTGGGATAAACATAAAGAAATTGAATAAAGACATGTAAACCCCCACCACTTTACAGGGATTTGGGGTTTGGGGGAATATTCAGGAGGATTTTGTGGTTCTGAGAGGGTTTGGGGGAGTTTTCTCCATCCTTTTGCTCCCAGAAGTTGAGAGGGATCGATCTGTTGCCACAAAATGACTCAATGCCACTGAAATTGCCTCAATCCCACCTCAGAATATCTTGACCCCCACCTCAAAATGACTGAATCCCACCCTAAAAGTACTTGGTCCCACAGCTGCCTCTAAACCCCTGGGAGGGTGGGATGGCAACTGGGAGGTGTGAGATGGGGATTGGGAAAGCTGGGATGGGGTCTGGTAGGAGACAGGTTGGGGATGAAGAGGCCGGGGGGGGACCCCGTTCCTGAGGGGGTTTCAGGGTATCCCTCTGAAGTTCTGAGGCCTGAACAACAGGCCCTGAGCCAGAGCTGATCTCTAGATGAACCTTCCGACCTACTGTTATATATAGTCATGTATCTGCTTATTAGCCAAAATTCTATGTAATCCTTAGTAAAATACGTAATACTAAACATGACAGTAAGATATATTGGTATCTACTTAATTAGTGAAGATTTGTATTTTTTATTAATGTATCTATCTTTCTGTATTTAGAGACTGGTCAAGGCCATGGAAGTAGATAACTGGCCTTATTGGACAGTAGTTGGTCCAAACTGACTCCCTCGATTTTCCTGAGTCCTGGCCAGGCTTTGGGTGAAAACTAAGGAGAGAAGAAAGCCAGACATTTTCCACACTAAGCCATGATGTAAACTTGTTTGTTTGACAATATAAAAGCTGGACCCTCTCACAGCGAGGACAAAGGCATCCACCTGGGAGTGGATGCACTGCGTAGGATTTCCCAGTTCCCAGGCTGGTTCTCTGGCCCTTCACTGTGACCGGGGCTCCCCAGCTGATGGTAATGCATTAAATGGGGTAACTGCTGATGTATCTTTCTTAATCACTATAGACACTCTTTGTAGCAATGATTAGGTGCATTGCTAAGCTTATCTTTTTATAATTCTTGGCTTCTTTTGTAATTCTTTGCTGTTTTGCACTATAGTACATTTATAGACTTATTCTTTAAAGTTGGTGTCTGTGTTTCTTGTGCTGATCCTCGTCCCCAGTGGCAAAACGAGCTGAATGTTGGGGATGATGAGGCCAGGAGGGACCTCTTTCCTGAAGGGATTTTGGGGTATCACTCCTTCCTGAGGAAGTTTTGGGATACCCTCTAGTACTGAGGGAGTTTTTGGGGTGCCCCCAATCCTGAGAGGAGTACTGGGAGATTTGGGTGGGAACACATGGCTCCAGCACTTGGAGTTGGGCACCATAAGGAGGGACACAAGAAGCCTGTTATGGAGATGATCCTGCTGCTTGCCGCCGATTTTGGGGGCTAGAAACGTCTTTTGGGGTTCCCCCTCCTCATTCTCAGGGGCTGAGGTGAACCTATGCCCACACAGTGGGTGTAGGGAACTGAGATTATGACCCTAGGAGAAACTTAGAAGGGGAACTTGGCAGGATAAACGCGGACATGGTGAGATGTGTCCCTGTGTGTGGGTGTAGCAGTTTTAGTATAAAATCATGGAATCATAGAATCAGCTGGGTTGGAAGGGACCTCTGAGATCATCAAGTCCAACCCTTGATCCAACCCTGCCATGGTTCCCAGACCATGGCACTGATGCCACATCCAGTCTTATCTTAAACACCTCCAGGGACGGAGAATCCACCACTTCCCTGGGCAGCCCATTCCAATGTCTGATCACCCTCTCTGGAAAGAATTTCTTCCTAATATCCAACCTAAACCTCCCCTGGCACAGCTTAAGACCATGCCCTCTTATCTTACTAATAGCTGCCTGGGAGAAGAGACCAACCCCCACCTGGCTCCCCCCTCCTGTCAGGGAGTTGCAGAGAGTGAGGAGGTCTCCCCTGAGCCTCCTCTTCTCCAGGCTGAGCCCCCCCAGCTCCCTCAGCCTCTCCTCACAGCACTTGTGCTCCAGTCCCTTCCCCAGCCTCGTTGCTCTTCTCTGCACCTGCTCCAGCCCCTCCATGTCCTTCCTGAGCTGAGGGCCCAGAGCTGGACACAGCACTCCAGGGGTGGCCTCACCAGCGCTGAGTCCAGGGGAAGAATCACTTCCCTGCTCCTGCTGCCACACTCTTCCTGAGCCAGGCCAGGATCCATTGGCCCTCTTGGCCACCTGGGCACACTCTGGCTCATGTTCAGCTGCTGTCAATCCACACTCCCAGCTCCCTTCCTGCCTGGCTGCTCTCCAGCCACTCTGTCCCCAGCCCGGGGGGCTGCCGGGGGTTGTTGTGGCCAAAGGACAAGACCCGGCACTTGGCCTGGTTGAACCTCATCCCGTCAGAATCAGCCCAACTCTCCAGCTTGTCCAGGTCCCTCTGCAGAGCCCTCCTGCCTTCCAGCACATCAACACACCCCCCAGCTTGGTGTCATCTGCAAATTTGCTGATGGTGGACTCAATCCCTTCATCTAAATCATCAATAAAGATATTAAATAGAACTGGGCCCAGCGCTGATCCCTGGGGACACCACTGGTGACCGGATCCCAACTGGATGCAGCTCCATCCCCACCACTCCCTGGGCCCTTAACCCAGCAGAGTGCCCCTGTCCAAGCCTTGGCTGCAGCTTTTCCAGGAGTGTGCCATAGGAAACAGTGTCCAAGGCTGTGCTGCAGTCCACGTAGACACATCCACAGCCTTCCCCTCATCCACCAAGTGGGTCACTTCGTCATAAAAGGAGATCAGGTTGATCAGACAGGACCTGCCCCTCCTAAACCTGTGCTGGCTGGGTCTGATCCCTTCCTGGCAACCAGCTCGAAACCAGGGAAGTGCCCTGTGTTCCCAGAATTCCATTCTATTCCTTACGTAAGCAGAGGTATTAATACAAGGGGGAGGAAATTGGCTGGCCAGATGTCTTCTGGCTGGGTTGGAGAGAAGGGGCAGCTTCGCTGAGCTCCTGTGAAGGGCTGTGGGGCCTCGCAGACCTCGGGAGGTGGTTGCTTCGTCCCGACTCGTAGGGGAAGTCTGTTGGCACAGTTCTGCTTTCTCAAGGGAAGTATTAAGATTCTTTTTGCTTGCTGGCTCTCTATTAGCCATGTATATTTGGGTATATCTGTTTTTCATTTTTTTGGGGGTTCTCTTTTCTTCTATGTGTATAGGTTTTTGTAACTGCAATTCAGTGTAAATATATAAATATTGCTTTAGTTCAGTTTGAGTCCTTTGGGTTTTTTTTCCCTTTTCCCTTCTGTCTCCTTTACCCATTGTGGGGGGGGGGAGACGTTTGCTGTAGTTCGGGGACATTGGCTGGGAAACTTCGGGTTATCTCGGTTTATTTTGGTACAGTGTCTGGGAATGTTTGGGAACATTACCGGGAAAGCTGCCAAGAGCACTTTGTTTATATAAACATGGCCCTTAGTTTTGGATAGATTAGGATGTTGGTTAGCAAAACAGACAAATGCTACTAGTCAGGCTATTGCAGATTTATTGACCAGTGCTCAGTCAGTAAGACATGTTACTTTGAAAAATAGAGCTGCTATTGACTTTTTGCTTTTAGCACAGGGACATGAATGGGAAGGATTTGATGGAATGTGTTGCATGAACTTGAGTGACAAATCAACCTCCATTCACAAAAGCTTTACAACAGTTACAGGACCTAACAAAGAAACTGACGGTGAACAACAGATGGAACCCCTTTGAAGGATGGGATTGGACTTTGGGATTGGGGCCATGGGTGAAAAAGATTTCAAGCCTTGGTGGTACAAGTCCATACAGCTTTAACTTAAGTGCCTTAGAAAATAAAGAAGAGGGAGATGTAGGGAACCAAGATTACAGGACCCTGGGAGAAACTTAAGGGGAACTTGGCAAGATAAAAGCGGACGTAGTGAGATGTGTCTTTGTGTGGGGAAAAGTGCTTGGGAGTATTTTTCTCATGGGCAGTGAATGCTTAACTAAAAAGTAGATCTAGAGAAGAGTTACTAACAGGAATTTACTGCTGCTGTAACGGGGTATATAAACTGTGAAAGAACTGTAATAAAGGATTCCATTACACCTCATGGCATCTCTGCCTGAGATGTCACGGACGCCCACCTGGCTACACCCTCCTGTCAGGGAGTTGTAGAGAGTGAGGAGGTCTCCCCTGAGCATCCTCTTCTCCAGCTCCCTCAGCCTCTCCTCACAGCACTTGTGCTCCAGTTCCTTCCCCAGCCTCGTTGCTCTTCTCTGCACCTGCTCCAGCCCCTCCAGGGCCTTCCTGAGCTGAGGGCCCAGAACTGGACACAGCACTCCAGGGGTGGCCTCACCAGCGCTGAGTCCAGGGGAAGAATCACTTCCCTGCTCCTGCTGCCACACTCTTCCTGAGCCAGGCCAGGATCCATTGGTCTTCTTCGCCACCCAGGCACACTCTGTCTCCTGTTCAGCTTCCTGTCTATCCACACTCCCAGCTCCCTTTCTGCCTGGCTGCTCTCCAGCCACTCTGTCCCAGCCCGGAGCTGCCGGGGCTTCTTGTGTCCAAAGGGCAGGTCCTGGCATTTGGCCTGGTTGAACCTCATCCCGTCAGAATCAGCCCAACTCTCCAGCATGTCCAGGTCCCTCTGCAGAGCCCTCCTGCCTTCCAGCAGATCAACATTCCCCCCCCAACTTAGTGTCATCTGCAAATTTGCTGATGGTGGACTCAATTCCCTCATCTAAATTATCGATAAAGATATTAAATAGAACTGGGCCCAACACTGATCCCTAGGGGACACCACTGGTGACCAGATCCCAACGGGATCAGCACTGTTCCCCTGCGTGCCCTTGCTCATGCAGGAAAAGACATGAACTGCTCCAAAACCTCTTCCCACACTCGGGACACTTGCAGGGCCATTCCCCCGTGTGCATCTGCTGATGGACGAGGAGACGGGAGCTGGTCTGGAACCTCTTCCCACACTTGAGACACTTGTAGGGCCGTTCCCCGGTGTGGATCTTCTGGTGGCAGATCAGGTTGGACCTGACGCTGAAGCTCTTCCCACACTCCAGGCACTTATAGGGTCGGTGCTGGTGGGTGATGAGGTAGAAGCAGTCACTGAAGCTCTTCCCACATTCCCCACACGTGTAGGGCCGTTCCCCCATGTGGATCATCTGGTGGTGGATCAGGTGCGAGCCCAAGCTGAAGCTCTCCCCACATTTCTGACACTTGTAGGGCTTCTCCCCCGTGTGCAGATGCTGGTGGGTGATGAGGCAGGAGTTCCAACTGAAGCTCTTCCACATTCCAAGCACTTGTAGGGCTGTTCCTCAGTGTGCAGGGATTGGTGGGCGCAAAGCTTGGAGCTCTGCTTGAAGCTCTTCCACAATTTCAATCACACCGGTCCCTCCTCAGTGTGTACCTGTTGGTGGTAGAAGAGGTGAGAGATCTGGGCGAAGCTCTTCCGACACTCCAAGCACCTGTAAGGCTTCTCTCTGGGGTGAAACTGAACGTGGACCATCAGGTCAGGGCTCTGGATGAAGGTCCGTCCGCCTTCCCGGCGCAGGGTGGGTCTTTCCTCCTCAGAGTTCCCTGGGCTGCCTTTGGAGACCCTCCTCCTGGGAGATCTCCGTGGCTTTCCCTCCCCGCTGCCTTCCTGCGCCGTGGAGCCCTTCAAAACGGCCTCTCCCACCAGGCTCTGCCGGGGGGATTTGTCCTCCGGGCTCTCCGTCCTCAGCTCGGGGCCTGGGGCAGGAGGGAAGAAGGACAGGGAGGGGATTTGCCTCCGGCCCAGAGGGAAGGCCAAGGACATCCCCCCAACTCCGGCCCCGGCAGGACGGCGGCGGCAGCGGGGTTGTCCTGCAGCCGGGGGCGATGCTCGGCTGGGAGATACAGGACAAGACAGGGGCAAAGGGGCACTGACTTCCTCCTCACCTGCCTGGGGGTCCCGGGGCATCTTCCTCTTCCTCGTAGCCTTCTCCTCCATCCAGCCAAAGTTTGGGAAGGAGAAATGCTGGTCTGGGGGGGAAAACAAGGTGTGAGTGCGTTGGGTTGGGGGTTCCTCCTACCAAAGTCCATCTCTAGAAGCACCGAGCATCTTGTGTCTGTAAAAACCTCCAAAAGACCAAGATTCATCCCATAAAAACACAAACCCATGAAGACTCTGCCTTAAAAAACCCTCCCAGGAGTTTCCCTTCTCCAGTGTCTCAACTTTGGCGTTCTGGGGTTCCCCCCTGTCCAGGCTCCTGGTGGTCCCATGCACATTGAGGGTACCCCCTGTCCAGAGTCACTACCCTCTCCGGGCTTCTGGGGGTCCCAGGAATCCCAGGATCGCCCCCTCTCCTGTCTCCTCACTTTGGGTCCCTGGGCTTTCCCCCCTCTCCACGGTGCTGCTCAGGGATACAGGGAAGTTTGGAGGTCCCAGGGGTCCCTTCTCCCCTCTCTCTCTGCTTGGAGGTACCGGGTTCCCAAGGTCCCCCCTCTCCTGGGTCCCACCTTCCTTGGGCTCCACTTTCAGGCTCCCGGGGTCCCCCCCACGTGCTCCCCCTCCAGGCTGCCGGGGGTCCCCCAGCTCCGCTCTCGCCCCGCTCCGCTCTCCCCACTCCAGGGTTCCTCCCCCCCCACCCCCGGCTCTCCCGAGGGGTCCCCAAACCCGCTGGGTCGTGTCCGTCCGTCCCCCCCGGCCCAGCCCCCCCCCCGCCGGTACCGGGGGACAGCGGAGGCGGCGGGGCCTGACCCGGGATCACCGACCCCCACCGCGGGGGGGGACCCGCATCCCCCCGCCCAGCGCCGGGAACCCACACCGGGACCCCCAAAAACACCTCCCGGGGATCCTCGATATCCCCCCAAGGGGCATTTGGGGCTCAGCTTTGGGGTCCTGCAAGATCCAAACATTCACCCCCCCTGCCCGCCATGAACAAAAATCAACGAACCAACCAACCAAGATTTTTGGGACGAGCTCCTTCTTCCCAGGAACGTGCGGGACGGGGCGGGGCGATCCTCTCTCGTTTCCTTTTCCTCCTTTATCCCCTCCCGTTCCTCCCGCTCCGCCTTTTCCTGTTCCGTCCCTGCGGCCGCGGAGCTCTCGGGTGAGCGGGGGGGACACGGTGGGAAAGGGGGGAAGAGAGGGGGAAAAGAGGGGATGGGACCCCCAAACTGAGCGCGAGGGGCGGTGGGTCACCCCCAAAGGGAGCTGGGAAGGAGCCGGGGTTTGGGGGGACGGTGGGAAAGGGGTGGGAGAGGGGGAATAAGGGGAGGTGGGACGGCGGGAAAGGGCTTCCCTTGGGGTCCCTTCGTGGCCCAGCAGAGCCCCCCAATCCCCGCCGTGCCCCCCAAAGCTCGGTGCGGGGGTGGGATAGAACAGGAGAGCCGGGCTGGGCCCGGGAAAGGCCGGGAAGGGAAGCAGGAATGGCCCCGGGGCTTGGATGCCGCGTTGGTGCTGCCGCGGGGCTGGGCCGGAGCTGGGAAACAGGGCCGGGCAAGAGGAGAGAGAAAGTGCTGCGGGACTCCAGAGCCGAGCCCCGAATGTCTGGGGGGGCTCTGGGTTTGTGGGGTTTTGAGGGAGAGGATGTTTGGATGTTGCAGGACCCCAAAGCTGAGCCGCAAATGCGCCTTGGGGGGCTATCGGGGGTCCCCGGGAGGTGTTTTTGGGGGTCCCGGTGTGGGTTCCCGGCGGTAGGTGGGGGGATGCGGGTCCCCCCCGCGGTGGGGTCGGTGTTGCTGGGTCAGGCCCTTGGTTGCCAGCCCGGAGCACGGAGAGGGGGGAGCCCTGGTAGCCCGAGAGGGGGATCCGGGAGAGGGGGGACCCTCGGGCCCCCAAAGTGGAGAGAGCAGAGAGGGGGAAGTGCTGGGAGGGTTATTTTGGGCTGAGTCTTGGGGGTGCAGGGGGGACACAGTGCTGGGGAAGGGGGTTCCCGGGGGTCCCAGGGCCACGGAAAGGGGGGTGCAGAGATTGGAGAGGTGGGATGGGATGTCAGTGGGGGTCCAGGGGTCCTCGGTGTCAGGGAAAGGGGGAGTCACAGGGTAGGGGGACACAGAATGACAGGAAAAGGGGTTCAGGGGGTTCCTCAGTGTTCAAAACACAGGGGTCTGGGGTTTCAGAAAGGCAGGAACGGGAGTCCAGGGGGTCCCAGGGTCAAGGAAAAGGGAGACCTGGGGGCTGGGAGAGGCGGGATGGCAGGGAAAGGGGGTGCAGGGGGTTATTGGTGCAGGATAAGTGGGTTAAGGGGGGTTCCTGAGCCCAGGAATGGGGGCTCAAGGGGGGTCCCAGAATCAAGGAGAAAGTGAGAATGTAGGGACTGGCACTAGAGTGGGTCTAGAGGGTCCCTGTGCCCAGGAAAGGGGGGTCCAGGGGCCTCCAGTGTCAGGGAAAGGTGGTTCATTGGGTGGGGACAGCTGGGATGTCCCAGAAGGTGGTTCAGAGGGTCCTGGGTGTTAGGAAAGGGAGGGTTGTGGGCTGGAAGAGGCAGGAATGGGGGTCCAGGGGGTGCCAGGGTCGAGGAAAAGGGAGTATGGAGTCTGGGAGGGGTGGGATGGCCAGGAAATTGGGGTGCAGGGGGGTCCTGATTCACAGCAGTGGGGGTCCAGAGAGTCACAGGGTCAAGGAAAAGGGAGTGTGGAGTCTGGGAGAGGTGAGGTGGCCGGGAAGTGGGTGCAGGGGGTCCCGGTCCCAGATAAGGGGCTGCACGGGGGGTCTCAGTGCACAGAAATGGGGGGTTCAGGGACCCCCTGGGACACCCCAGGACCCCCCTGCAGGAAGCACTGGGAGTGGGGAACTGGGGAGACACGAAGATTTGGGTGTTGGGGTTATCCCAAGGTCAAGGAAAGGGGGGAACTGGGAGAGCTGGCAAGGGGCTGCAGGGGCTGCTGGGGTGAAGGAAAGGGGGGCTGGGGGTGAGGTGACCTGGGGTGGCCGGGAATGGGGGCTAAGGAAAAGGGGGATCCAAGGGCTAGGAGAGGCAGGATGACCAGGAAAGAGAGGGCAGGGGGGGTCCCAGAATCAAAGAAAGGGAGGTCTGGGGGCTGGAAAACTGGGAATGGCCAGGCAGGGGGTCCCAGTGCCCAGGAAAAGGGGGTGCAGGGGGATCCTGGTAATAATAGGGAAGAGAAGGAGGGAACAATGGGATGAGGCTCCTAAGTGCTGATTTCCAGGGGCAGGAAGGCGGGGAGAGGGCAGGGAAGTGTCCCCAGGGAAAGGGATCCCTGAGTGGATCTGCTGGTCAGGGCCAGAGTGGGAACTGGGAACAAGGATTTTGGGAATGCAGAGCAGCAGGAAGGGGTTTGCCCTCTCCCTCCTGCGCTTTCCAGAGCCCAGTCACTCCCAGTATGAGCCCAGTTGCTCCCGCTATATCCTACTTGCCCACAACATGGTCCCAATTGGCCCCAGCATAGTGCCAGTCACTCCCAGTATGATCCCAGTGTGAGCCCAGTTTCTCCCAGTATGATTCCAGCTGCCCCAGCTGTGGTTCCAGTCCCCCCAGCATGGTTCCAGTATCTTCCAGTTGATCCCACTTGCTGCCAGCATGGACCAAGAAGCTCCCAGTAACCCCCAGTAAGGTTCCATTCACACCCACTGTAATCCCAGTTGCTCCCAGTATGGTCCCAGTCACCTCCAGTATGATCCCAGTTCCTTCCGGCCACTGCCAATATGAACCCAGTATCATGGCAGTTCCTTCCAGTCATTCCCAGTATGATCCCAGTTCCCTCCAGCAAGCTTCCATTTGCTCCCCTTGTGAAACCAGTCACTTCCAGTATAATGCCATTTACATGGCCCCAGTTGCTCCCACTCAACCCCAGTATGATGTCAGTCACTCCCAGATACTGCTGGTATTATTCCAGGCACTGGTTCCTGTCACCCCCAGTATATCCCAGTCACTCCCAGTTCCTCCCAGTTACTTCCAGCATGATCCCAGCCATGCTCACAGCCACTCCCAGTCACCCTCAGTGTGGTCCCAGTCGCTCCCAGTTTGACCCAGTCACCTTGAGCATTGTTTCAGTTGCTCCCAGTATATTCCAGTTGCCCCCACCAAGGTCCCAATTGCCCCCAGCATGCTCTTTGCCCCTGCCAGTACGATCCCAGTCACTCTCAGTATGATCCCAGTTGCCACCATCATGGTCCCATTTGCTCCCTGTTTGTCTCAGTGTAGTCCTAGTTGCCCCTAGCATAGTCCCAGTCACTGCCAGTATCATCCCAGTCTGTCCCAGCAGGTTCCCAGTCACCCCCAGTATAGACCCAGTCACTGCCTCTTGCTCCCAGTTGTCCCCAGCATGGTCCCAGTCATCCCCAGTATGGTTACAGACAGCCCCAAGATATCCCAGTTGCCTGCAGCACGCACCCAGTCCTTCCCAGTGACTCCCAGTTGCTTCCAGCATGATCCCAGTTTCTGTCAGTTGCTCCCAGTAGCCCAAAGTGTGGTCCCTGTTGCCCCAGTTGTGGTTCCAGTCCCCCCAGCATGGTTCCAACATGGTCCCAGTTGCCCCCAGCATGCTCCTTGTCACTCACTCCCAGTATGATCCCAGTCCCACTCACTGTGATCCCAGTCTCCCCAGGACGGGCCCAGCTGCTCGCAGTGTGATCCCAGTATGATCCCAGCTGCTCCCAGCATGGTTCCAGTGTCTCCCTTTTCCTCCCACTGTGATCCCAGTTGCACCCAGGTGCTCCTAGTATAATCCCAGTCACTCCCAGTATGACCCCAGTGTCTCCCAGCATAGTCCCAGTTGCCCCCAGGGTGGTCCCAGTCACCCTCAGTGTGGTTACAGACACTCCCTGTATGATCCCAGTGTAGCCCAGTCTCTCCCAGTACGATCTCAGGATGATCCCAGTGTAGCCCAGTCTCTCCCAATATGATCTCAGGATGATCCTAGTGTAGCCCAGTCACTCCCAATATGATCTCAGGATGATCCCAGTGTAGCCCAGTCACTCCCAGGATGATCTCAGGATGATCCCAGTGTAGCCCAGTTGCTCCCAGGATGAGCCCAAAGCTCCTGGAACACCTGGAGGACCCACCCAGAGGAGGGTCCCTCCAGGTTCTGCAGCTGCAGAAGAGCCCCCAGGAGCCGAGGTCCCCCCAGAGCCCCCCCAGGCAGGAGAAGGTGGTGACAACTCTCCAGCCCAGGGTCCCGGGAGCACCGGGGGGTCTCCAGCCTGATCCCCCAACAAGGGGCTCCCACAACCCCTCACACTGCCCCCAAAATCCCTCGGGATTCCCCATCATCCATCTCTGCATTCCCCCTCCAAGATCTGCAGGCTCCTGAGATGAACCCAAAGGGCTGCCACAAGCCCTGAATTTTTATCTCCAGCCATGCCTTTTCCCTCTTTTGCTGTTCTTTTGCCCTTCCTGGGATCCCCCCAGGGGGTGGGAGCAGACAAGAGCCCAGTGCTGCCCCATCCTGACCTGCCCCAGCTCCATCCCTGCTCCTCCCGCGGGATGTGATGGGTTTGGGGGGAATGGGGGCCAAGGGTGGATGCTGGTCCTGGGGGGAGGAGGAGAAGGGATGGAGGAGGAGGAGGGGAAGGAAGAGGACCTTCAGAGTGGGGAGAGCAAAGAGAAGTGATGCTAGAACTGGGGGACGCCTAAACCCTGAAACAGGGGCCTGGAGAGGGGCTACCCTTGGGACCCCTGAAACACTGAAGTGGGAGCCCAGAAAGGGGGGAGCCCTTGGACCCCCAACAGTGCAGACAGGGGGGACCCTGGAGAAAGGGGAGCCTGGAGAAGGGGGAGTCTTGAGAGGGAGTACTCCCAGTACATGTGGGACGCCCAGCAGCCTTGACCAGGGAATCCCCAGAACCCCAAAGTACAGAGACCAGAGAGGGGGACTACTGGGAGGGTTTTTTGGGCTGAATCTTGGTGTTTCGGAGGTTTTCTTGGCCAGAAGCCACCCAGTAACATCTAGAGATGGACTTGGGCAGGAGGAACCGCCAACCCAACACACTCACCCCTTGTTTTCCCCCCCAGACCAGCATTTCTCCTTCACAAAGCTTGGCCAGATGGAGGAGGAGTCTGCGAGGAAGAGGAAGATGCCCCAGGACCCCCAGGCAGGTGAGGAGGAAGTCAGTGCCCCTTTGCCCCTGTCTTGTCCTGTATCTCCCAGCCGAGCATCGCCCCCGGCTGCAGGACAACCCCGCTGCCGCCGCCGTCCTGCCGGGGCCGGAGTTGGGGGGATGTCCTTGGCCTTCCCTCTGGGCCGGAGGCAAATCCCCTCCCTGTCCTTCTTCCCTCCTGCCCCAGGCCCCGAGCTGAGGACGGAGAGCCCGGAGGACAAATCCCCCCGGCAGAGCCTGGTGGGAGAGGCCGTTTTGAAGGGCTCCACGGCGCAGGAAGGCAGCGGGGAGGAAAAACCACGAAGGTACCCCAGGAGGAGGGTCTCCAAAGCCAGCCCAGGGTGCTCTGAGGAGGAAAGACCCACCCTGTGCCGGGAAGGTGACGAGAGCTTGAGCGAGAGCTCTGACCTGGAGGTCCATGAGCAGCTCCGTGCTGGGAAAAGGCCGTTCAAGTGCTTGGAATGTGGGAAGAGGTTTAGCAAGAGATACCACCTGATCCGCCACCAGCGCATCCACACTGGGGAAAGGCCCTACAAGTGCTCGGAGTGTGGGAGCAGCTTCAGCCGGCGCTTCTGCCTGATCCGCCACCAGATCGTTCACACCGGAGAACAACCCTACCAGTGTGGGGAATGTGGGAAAAGCTTCAATGACCGCTCCAACCTCATCACCCACCAGCGCCTGCACTCCAGGAAACGGCCCTACAAGTGCTTGGAATGTGGGAAGAGCTTCTGCCTGAGCTCCGACCTTATCCGCCACCAGAAGATCCACAGTGGGGAACGGCCCTACAAGTGTCCTGAGTGTGGGAAGAGGTTTAAGACCAGCTCACATCTCCTCCTGCATCAGCGGACGCACACAGATGAGAGGCCCTTCCTCTGCACCGACTGTGGGAAGAGCTTCAACCGCAACTCCCACCTTGTCCTGCACCGGCGCATCCACACTGGAGAGAGGCCCTACAAGTGTGACGAGTGTGGGAAGAGCTTCAGCCAGAGCTCTGCCTTGACCTCACACCAACGGACCCACCAGTAAGCGAAGCCCTGTGAGCACCTCAACTGCGGGAAGAGCTTCATCTGCTGCTCCAACTCCATCACCCATCGGAGGACCCACATTGGTTCCACAGTGACCCACATTGGGCACAGATCTGTTGACTCATGTTCCAGATGATCCATGCTGGGCAGTGCATTGGGTTTGCCAGGTTTTGGTAGCAGGGGGACTCCAGGGCTGGGTTTAGTGAGCAGCTGCCAGAAACTTCCCCCATGTCCAGCAGAGCCAATTCCAGCTGGCTCCATCTCAGAGATGACAGTGACGCCTTGGGGAGAATGTATTTGTCTTAGTTTTAGCTGCTCCCCCCAGGGCTGGGAGCTGGGGTGGTTGGTCCCTGGAGAGTTTCCCGCTGAGGGACCAATCACAGCTGTTCTTTTTTGCTCTTTTGAAATTAGATATTCACAACAGCCGGAAATCGTTGGCAGTTTTAGTTGTGTGTGAGAGCGTGTGTGTGAGAGAGAGAAGCCGGAGGGGTGGACGGGGGCCCCCCATAACCCAGGGGGGGCCCCTGTGCCCCCACGGCCCTGGCTCAGCCAGGGCTGGAGGCAGTGTGTAGGAGTATGTGTGTGTTGTGAGGGAGACTCCCTCTTCCCCCCCCAGCTAGACTGCAGGGCTTGGGACAGTGTGAACTGGACTGAGTACCCTGTGGCCAAGGCGAGGGAGCTTTCTTTTTCTTCACCTGGGAAGGCGGTGGTGTGGATTCAAGGCATGCTCGGCATTGGAGCTAGAGGGGTCCAGAGCCTGGAGAAGTGGCTGGGATATATGGAAAAGCTGGAAGAACTGCAGGCTGAAGGAATTGGAGACGGGCCAGAGGGCCTCGGAGGTGCCATACGTTGGGTTTGGACCTGGGCTACTGAAATTGAAAACTGCAGCAGCTAAGGAAGAGTGAGAGAGCCAAACCAGCAGGTTTTTCTGGGCAAGGACTTTTTGATGAAAACTATTTGGGGTAAAAAAGGACTGAGCAGAGACCCAGAGCCTGCAACCTGGAGAGTGAGAAATGGAACATCTTACTCCCTAGGAGGAAACCTTCACGAAACCAAGGAGGAAGGACTCAGAGCTGACTCCCTGGACCTTTTTGTGATGAAGACCTGGTGAAGTGAGTGTTTCCCTGGCAGCCCAGGATGAGACCTCAGCAGGAGCTGAGGGCTGGTGGGGGTGCAAGAGAACCCCTTTCCCTGATACCCCAATGAGAGAGAGACTTTTTCACTATTACCCTGAAGACGACTTCTGAACTGATGTGGGAGGGTTCAAGGGGAGCTGTGTTAATATTATATATAATTGCTTTTTAGTTTGTATAGTATTTATTGGGTAGTAATAAATTGTATGTAATTCCCTTCCCACATACTGTGTGCCTGTCTGAAAATTTCTCTTCGGTGTTGAGGCAAATTGTGAGGGGAACTTGAAGATTGGATTTATGTGGAGGTCGAACCCCCACAGTACTGAAGGAGGAAAAAGTCCTTGTGCAGATGGAATTGGGTGCAGAGAAGAGCAGAGTGGGAACAGGGGAGAGGAACAGCTCTGCAGACCCCCAGGGCAGTGCAGAAGGAGGGGCAGGAGGTGCTCCAGGCACCAGGGCTGAGATTCCCCTGCAGCCCAAGGAGGAGCCCACAGAGCAGGGGGATGTCCAAAAAGAAGGATGTGAGCCCGTGGGCAGCCCGTGCTGGAGCAGAGTCCCTGCAGCTGCTGCGGCCCCAGAGACCTCAAAGGGTCTCACTCAGCACCGCTGGTTATGGGGCCCCCACAGGAATTGTCCATCCCGGCCCCAAGTCAGGTCCGTGACTTTCTCTGAAAGTTGGAGAACAAAAATAGGATTCTACTTGGGTTGTTCTTCAGGCAAGAAAAATAAGAAGTTTCCCAGGCTGTTGGTTAAACTGCAGGAGCTGGTTAGACAGCACCAGTTCCTGGCAGCAGAGTGTTTCTGAGCAGCTCAAGAGCAGCTCAGCCCAGGGCTGTTCATCAAGGCTGAGGCCTAAGGAGCATTTCTCAGATCACAGGGAGGCCTGGGGGGGTGGGGATGCACCACCACACCTGGAAAGGTGTCATCCCAAGGACTTGCACAACTGGGAGGTGTTTTCAGTCCCAGACCCACCCCCGGTCACCCCCCAAGGTGCTGGACGGCCCTTCAGACCCACCTGAGGCCACCCCCCGTCTCTCCAAGAACCTGCAGGAGGGAAAGCAGCTGAGTCTAAACCAGCAAGTGTTCTCTCCAGCTCTAATGTCTCGTAGCTGCTTGCAAGCTTGTTTTGCTTTGTTTGCTAACATGTGGAAATCGTAAAAAGCTTTGCGAGTTGTGCTTGACTTGTGAAACAGCCCCGGGCAGCCAACTCTGAAACAATAACGACTCAATGTGTCTCTCGAGTGTGTCATTATCGGCTTGTCGCAGCCCAGGGAACGAATGCGATGTTTGCGGCCAAGGCCGAGGCACAAACCCGTTCCGAGCCCGCCGAGGCTCAGCGGGAAGGAGGAGCCCGCGGGCAGCCGCTCCCTCAGCGGCCCCTGGGGAGGGGACACGGGGGGACACGGCGGGCCGAGCCCGCCAGACCCCGCTCCCCAGGGCCGCCGACACCGCCCCGCCCGGGCAGGCCGAGCCCGCCAGACCCCGCTTCCCGCGGCGCCTCCCGCCCCCTCCGCCCGCCTCCCCCCGCCCGGTCCCGGGTCCGAGCCCAGCGCGCTCCGGGTCCCGCCGCGGGTCCCGCTCGACCAATCAGCGTGCGACGACGAGGAGTGACGTAGGAAAGAGCCAATCGGAGCGAGGCGTTGGGTTTTTGCACCCGGCACATAATGGCCTCTCCCAATGACGTCATGGCGATGTCTGGCCAGCTGGGGCAGAGCTGCCCAGTTCCGCCCAGTGCGGGCCCGTGTCACTCCCAGCTGGGTCCAGGGGCTCCCAGTGACCCCCAGTATGGGCCCAGTCACTCCCTGTCTGATATCAGTCACTTTCAGTCACGCCCAGTATGATTCCAGTCACTCCCAGGAAGATACCAGTAAGATACCAGCATGGTCCCAGTTGCTTCCATTCACTCCCAGTATGGTTCCACCCACTCGTAGTATGGTTTTAGTCACCCCCAATATCATCCCAGTAAGAACCCAATGACCGCCAGCATGGTCCCAGTTACTCCAAGTCACCCCCAGTATGGCTTTAGTCGCTTCCAGTCCCTCCCAGAATGATTCCAGTATGATGTCAAATGCTCCATATATGGTCCCAGTCACTTCCAGTATGAATCCTGTCACTCCCAGTCTCTCCCAGTATATCCCAGGCATCCCCAGAATGCTCCCAGTATATCCCAGTATGATCCCAGTCACTCCCGGTCTCTCCCAGTTGCTCCCAGCAGCTTTCAGCATGATCCCAGTTGGTCACAGCCACCCCCCATCACCTCCAGAGTGGTCCTAGTTGCTCCCAGTCACCTCTGGCATGATCCCACTCGCTCCCAGAATATCCCAGTTGCCCCAGCATGATCCCAATTACCTGCAGCATGCTCTTAGGCACTGCCAGTATGATCCCAGTAGAAGCCGAGTCAGCCTCAGTCTAGTCCCAGTTGCTCCCAGTATGATCCCTGTTGCCTCAGTTCTGGTCCTGCTGGGTCCTAGTCCTGGTCCCAGTGTATCCCGGTATCCCAGTCCACCCCAGTCCATCCCATCCTGTCCCAATCCATCCTGATCCCTTCCCAGCAGCCACCGCTGTTTCCCGGATCCTGCCCCCCCTCACCCCCCCCCCGACCCAGAGCTGCCGCCGGACACCGCCCCCCATCCTGGTGTCACCCTCTTTTCTCTCCCCACAGAGCTCCTGACCCAGCTCCTGCTCCTCCCAGGGAGGGCTTTTGGGAGCCCCCCCATTTCCTGACCCCTGGGACCCCCTTGAATCCCCATTCCTGGTCACTGAGACGCCCCTGCAGCTCCTTCCCCAGATCCAGGACCCCCCTGCACCCCGTTATCTGGCTCTGGGACCTCCTGCAACCCCTTTCCCAGCCATCTCACCTCTCCCAGCCCCCAGCCTCCCCGTTCCTTGACCCTGGGACCCCTCTGAACCCCCATTCCTGGACACTGGGATACCCCTGCACCCACTTCCCTGGGAAACGCGTGACTGGGAAAGGGGTTCTCCAGCCCCTCTGGCATTTAGGATCACCCCGAGGAAAGGGAGATAAGAACTTCCCTGGGAAGCTCTAGAAGGCAGTATCCAGGAGGGATGAGGAGGGTCTGCGGGGGGCAGTGGGGGCTGCGCGGGGAGGGCACTGGCACAGGGAGACGCCCCCCCCCCCCCCCCCCCCGCGGGATCCGCAGATCCCGGCGCTTCCCCCGCTTTGGCCCCAGACCAGCGGGTTTAAGGCCGCGTTTAACCGCAGGGCCCGGGAGTTCAGCTCAACCCGGCCCGGGGGTCCCGCAATACGTGGCCGAGGAGGGTCGCAGGGAGGCCCAGGGGGTGCCCAGAGGGGTCCCAAAGGGGATCCAGGTGAATTCCCAGGAATTCCCCCGTCCCCGCCCCCCCCCGCGCTCCCTCGGTCACTTCCGCCTCACAACCTTCCCCACCGGGATCTGCTTGGCGACCGGTGACGTCCCGAGCAGATCGAGCTGCCATTGGCGATCAGGAAATAGCGGCGCCAATCGCGGGGCCGAAAGCGGCTCTGTGGGCGGGCCCGGGTTGTGGGCGGGGCCAGCGGAGCAGCGACATGGCTCCGGCACTGGGGCTGGGGGCGCTCCTGGGGGTCTTGGGGCTCCTGAGGACCCCGGCGGGGGCGACGGAGGGTAAGTGGGGCCCTCGGAACCGGGAGCTCCTGGACCGCCACTTCCGGGCACGGGACCCCCCTGAACCCCCATTCCTGGCACCGGGACGCCCCTGAACTCCCATTCCTGGCCACTGGGTCCCCCTTGAATCCCCTTATCCAGCACCGGGACCACCTGAAACCCCCGTTCCTGTACACAGGGACCCCCCTGTATCCCCTCATCCGGCACCGGAACCCCCCTGCACCCCTTTTCCCGGCCATCCCACCTCTCCCATACCCCCCTTTTCCTTGACCCTAAGACCCCCTGACCCCATTCCTGCCTTCCCCAGCCCCCAAACCCCCCTTTCTTCTACACTGAGGAGCCCTGGGATCCCCATTCTCGGCCATCCTGGGTCTCCCCATTCCATGACCCCCCTTTCCTCAATACTGGGACCCCCTGGACCCCTCATTCCTGCCTTTCCCCACTTTCCTCAACACTGGGGACCACTGTACCCCCCTTTCCTGGGCACAGGACCCCTGAACCTCCATCCTGCCTCTTCTGGTGCCCTCACCCCCTTTCCTTGACACTGGGACCCTCCAAACCTCCATTCCTGGGCATGGGGACTCTCCTGCACCTCATTATTCAGCACCCAGATCCCCCTGAACCCCCTTAATTGGGACTGGGACCCTCTCCATGCCCTTATTGGGCACTGGGACCCCCCCTACACCCCCTTCCCCAGGCGCAGGGACCCCCCTACACCCCCTTTCCTGGGTGCAGGGACCCTTCTACACCCCCTTGTGTGGCAGCAAGACCCCCCTGAACCTCTATTCCTGTGCAATGGGACCCCCCTACTCCCCCTTATCCTTTACCAGTACCCCCCTGCATCCGCTTCCTGGCCATCCAGCCTCTCCCAGACTCCAAACACCTCCTTTTCCTTGACTCTGGGACCCCCTGGAGCCCCATTTCTGCCTTTTACAGCCCCAGGCCCCTCTTTTCCAGAACAAAGGGGACCCCTGTGACCCCCCATTCTTCGCCATCCCAGGTTTCCCCACCCCATGACCCCTTTTTTCCCAGCACTTGGGGCCCCTTGGACCCCCCTTTCCTGGGCACAGGGACCCCCTGGAACTCCCTATCCCACCTCTCCCCATCCCTGCATCCCTCTTTCCTTGACCCTGGGACCCCCAAGCCCCCTTTCTGGCTCTCCCGGCTCTCCCAGTTCCCCATGAGCCCCCCCAGCCCCCCCAGCTCTCTGTGTCCCCCCAGTTGTGCACTCCCTGCGTTACCTGCGCGTGGTGGTGTCAGAGCCGGGCCCGGGGCTGCCCCGGTACGTGGCCGTGGCGTCCGTGGACGGGACCCCCTTCGTGCGCTACGACAGCGAGCGGGGCCGGCTGGAGCCGCAGACTCTGTGGATGGCGGCCGGAGCCGAGCCGGGATATTGGGACACCGAGACCCGGATCAATGGGAGGTACCGGCAAAAGGACCCCGACCACCTGAAGATGCTGCAGGGCCGGTACAACCAGAGCGGGGGTGAGTGGGGGGAGCTGGGGAAGGTGGGATCTGTGGGGCTGGGATGTGGATCTGTGGGGCTGGGATGTGGATCTGTGGGGCTGGGGGGGATCTGTGGGGCTGGGATGTGGATCTGTGGGGCTGGAGGGGATCTGTGGGACTCCAAGGGACTGGGACGGGATGTGTGGATCTTCCATCAGACTACGGGAGTCCATAGGGCTGGAATGGGGCCCTGTGGGGCTGGGAGACACTTCCATGGGTCTCTGTGGATCCGATTCCTCCCCCTCCAGGTCTCCACACGCTGCAGCGGGATTGCGGCTGTGAGCTCCTGTCCGACGGGAGCGTCCGTGGATCCTATCGGGAAGGCTATGACGGGCGGGATTTCCTTTCCTTCGAGTTGGGATCCGGGAGCTTCGTGGCAGCCGACGGCGCTGCCCAGATCATCAAGAGGCACTGGGACTCTGATGGGATCACAGTGGACAGGTTGACAAATTTCCTGGAGCACACCTGCCTGGAAGTGCTCCAGAAACATGTCCAGTATGGGCAGGAGGTGCTGGAGAAAAAAGGTGGGGGCAGAATTCTCGTGGGAATGGGGAACTGGGGAATATGGGATTTGGGAAGGCGGATTTGAGAATGCAGGAATTCCCATGGGAATTCTGTTTACACATCTCGCCCTCATCCTGTTCCCGTGGGAATTCTGTGGACGGATCTTACTGCTGTCCCATTTCCTTGGGAATTCCATGGATAGATCTCACCATTATCCCATTGCAGAGCCTCCTGATGTCCATGTGTCTGGAAAAGTGGAACACGGGATCCTGACATTGTCCTGCCGCGCGTACGGATTCTACCCCGGGGTCATCGAGATCAACTGGCTGAAGGGGGATGAAATCTGGGATCAGGAGACAGAGTGGGGCGGGATCGTTCCCAACAGTGACGGCACCTTCCACAGCTGGGCCAGGATCGAGGCGCTGCCGGGGGAGCGGGAGCAGTACCGGTGCCGGGTGGAGCACGCCGGAATGCCGGAGCCTGGGATCTTTGCCTGGGGTGAGGCTGGGAACGGGGAATCTGGGAATTGGGAATTTGGGAATGAGGAGTTTGGGAATGTGGAGCAGTGGAATGGGGGTTCCCCTCCTGTTACGACCCGCCCCAGAAAAAGGGAGGGGGGTAACCCAGGTTTTTATCAATAATTCCCTTGGGGTGGGTTAGAGTGAAACGACACTGAATAATCGGTGTCTGAAAACATATACTGGCAAGGTTTATTTTAACAATTCTGTATCAACAAGCGTGCTAGCAGTTTGGGTGTTGTCATAAAACAGTGCAATACAGAGATAACTTTTTGGGGGGGGGAGAAACTGTTTAGGGGAGAGGAAAACCAGGATGAGAGTAAGGGAAAAGAGAAGCTGAGAGTATAAAAGAAATGGACATAGTCACTGCCCACTGGATCCAGCGATGCTTGAGAGTGATGGTCTCCAGTGATGCTTGAGAGCGATGGTCTTGATTCGCAGGCGGTGGGGGAGAAGGAGAACCCAAATTCTCAAAGTCACCAGTCAGTTTATATACCCTCAGCATGCTTTTGCACCTCCCTGGCATGAGGGGTTGTTTACCTTTTAGGGCTTAGCACTAGAGGGAGGGATGTGTCCGATTGGCCACCTGAGGTGTCTTCTTGCCTTTTAGGGCTTTAGCCCCTCTGAGGCAACTCCTTGCCTTTTTAGGGCTTAGCCCACCTGAGGCATCTCCTTGCCTTTTTAGGGCTTAGCACTGAGGGGATGGGCTCAAGTGTCCACCTGGGGTATCTCCTTGTGTTTTTAGGGCAAAAGTCAAAACCTGCAAACTCCTGGAATGCATAAATCATTAACTGTTTCAGTCTCTGACACCCTCCTCCTTCTCACCATCCCATACCTTCCAGAGCCGGAATCCGGCTGGAATCTCATCCTATTGGTGGTCATGGTGTCCGTCATTGCTGCTATCACCATCATCATCATCATCGGCCTCATCCACATGAGATTTGGCATCCGGAAGCTCCAATCCGGTAACTCATGGGATAGGGATTGGGAAGAGGCACAGATCCATCCGGTGGCATTTTGGGGATCTTGTGCCACAGGTGCTGATCCCACTTTATTTCCATAGGGAAGAGGGAGAGGAAGAGATACGTTGTGGCCAATGGTGAGTACCAGCAGCGTATCCAGAACCTCTCCATGTGGATCCCGTGATGGATCCTGGAATGGGTCCAGGTGTGTGATCCAGGCCAGAATCTCGTCAATCTTCTCTTTCCACAGGAACAGACATGGGAACTGACTGCTCTCTCACAGGAATGGAGCAGGATCCATGTGGTATTCCAGAGGGAAATTGGGGCAGGATAGATGGAGCAGGATTGAGACAGGATTCCAGATCAGGGCAGGATTCCAGAGTGGGATCAAGTGGAATTCTGGGGTGGGATCAGGGCTGAATTCTGAAGCAGGATCAGCTGGGATGGATGGAGTGGGATTGGGGTGGGATTTCAGAGCAGAATTGGGGTGGGATGGATGGAGTGGAGTCAGATGGGATGGGTGGAGCAGGATGGGGTAGGATTCTGGTGCAGTTCCTCCTCTCCATGGGCTCCACAGCTGGATCCATCCTGTGGGATGGGCACAGGGACATGGTGACTCTGTCCCCCACTCTTGTCCCGGCAGACAACAGGAACAGCTGTTCCTGTTGTCACTCTGGTTCTCCAGGGGTGTTTCTCTTTCATCCCCCCCAAGGGATCCCTCAGGAAAAGAACCTGTTGCAGTGGCTCCACGTGTCGTGACATGGGCTCCGACAGAGCCGCGTGCGGGAAGTGCCGGGAGTGGACTTTTATTGAAGAAAAAGAGAAATTTAATTTAATGGAAATCTATATACATATGTAAAGAAACGTTTGTAAATATTTTCCCCTTCCCCCAACACTAAATAGTTGTGTTTTGTCTGAAAACTCTCCACATGAGGTGAGAAAGATATCAAGTCCATGCCATCACTAAACCCTCTCACAGGAGCAAATTGTGGGAGGGGGGCTTGAACTTAGAAATTGGATTCTTGGGAGTTTCAAACCACCACAGGGGGGGACACAGAGGCTGGGGAGTCTGGCAGGACACTCTTCCTGGATAGAGCCTAAAATCTGGTCAGAGAATGCAAACAACCCAAGCTGGCTGTGCTGAGCTCCCACTGGTGCCAAGGGGCTGCTTTTAGTGTTGGGTTGTGCTAAAACCAGCCTGGTTTGCCCACTGCAAACACATACCCTGCTTTTGGAAGCAGCATTTGACTGATAAGCTGCTGGCTGGCCTGGAGAAATGGGACTGGCAGTCAAACTCAGTCCAACTTTCATGTGGCAGATTCTTCCAGACTTTCCTGGAGTGTGTAGAGCTTGTCCCATGGAGCAGGGAGGCCTCTTCATGTTTACTGAGGGGTTGAGTTGAGGAGGATCACAAATCTGACTGGGAACGGTTCAAGGCCTGGAGGGACGTGTATGGGGCCTGAAGACTATTAATTCACGGACTGACTTGTTATTCCCCAGTTTATTACCAGTTTTATACCAAGTTCAATGTGCTCCCATGTTAATTCCCCTTGGTTTATACTGTTCAGGGCTTGCCTGGACTTGCCCTCACGTTTTTCCCGCCAAAAGTTGTTTACTGCCTTGTTCTCCCCTGGTTTTCCCGCTCATCTCTCACTGATTGGCTGATGGATGCTGCAGTGCAGAGTGAGCTCCCATTGGTCCTTTCCCCTGGATACTCCAGAGTTCCACCCATCTTTCTCCTATTCCCCAATCCCATTCTGCCCTGAGTTGTCAATCCCATGCTCCGCCCCAGTTGTGGAACCTCCCCTTACCCATATCCTATATAACTCTCTGTTTCCCCCAATAAAGTGGCATTGCACCCCTGACCTTCAACTGAGTCCGAACCCTCTTGTGCAGTGTCGCGTCCCTATTCCTTTTACCCTCGGGCCGTGGCATTGAGTTGCACGGAGTTATATCAGCCTCCACTAATGATTGTTTCTTTTTGCCAGCTTTGATACAATTTGATGCAATTGCTGTACTGGAATTGCTTTGATACAGGGCACTATTTTGTGCTATATTATATTGTAGTGGTTTGAACCTTGTTTTCCCCAGAGGCTAAGAGAAGTGGTAGACCCCAAGGGGTGGAAACCCCTGGAAGTTTTGAAGTTCTGCCCAATGGGCGCTCCTGCAGAAATGTAAACATACCACAACCAGACCGGAAAAGAAGAGTTGTAGTTTGCCTGGTTGTAGGAGAGGTGGCCATGTTGTAGAGCCACGAGGTAGGGGCTCTGAGCCCCTTGGGGCCTCTGGCCCCCTCCCAGCCCCTGGCTGGGGGGCTGCAGGGACCTGGAACAGCATAAAGCTGGCCTAGGTGCCTGTAGTTATGCCGGGAGATGTTTTCTCCACGGGCGCAGAGCAGCAGCCGACACTGAGCAGAGAAACGGTGGCAGAGAGCCAGAGATAAGGACCTGAACTGGAGGAGCAGCAGAAGCAACATGCAGCACCAGAGAAAAGACTCCTGGAAGGAGAGCCGAGGAAAGGAGAGCCAGCAGCTGAGAGCTACAGAGTTCTTGGGGGTAAGACTGATACCAGATCCCCAAAACTCCCTTGAGACCCCTCTTGGAGAAGAGGGACATGGACTCCTATTTTGGAGAGCAGTTTTGGACATGCAGCACCAGAGAGAGAGAGGAGCTGAGAAGCTCAGAGCGTCCTGGAGCTGGACCGGGACGGCCAGATGGAATGCGGGGGGAGTTGACCTCGGCTCCCCCCTCGCACTGCTGCCACGGTGGCAGCCTGAGAGACAGGGCACAGAGGCCCTGCAAGAGATACCAGACCGTCACGAAGACCCCCCTGTGTCTTCGTGATATGACGTGGTGAAACGACCTTGTCTGGGGTTACGAAGCCCACGGAAGACCCCTCGGTTGTGAGGCGATGGGGCCGAGAGAGGCTTGTATACCTCCCTCATGAGAGCTGGCAGAAATCCAGCTATCAGCTGCTGCATGCATGAGAAGAAGAAACCTGCTGCCTCAGAAGATGCTGCTGTTCAGAGACTGGAAGGGATCTGTCCTTCTTTCCCTCCTGGACTTTTATTTGGAGGGGAGAAGAGATCTGATCATTGTAAATACTATATGTCATGGTAGAGATAGTTGTAATCGTGTGTATAATGTGATATAGTATTTATTTGTACAGTCATTGTAATATATTTCCCTTTCCCCCACTTTGGAGTCTGGTGTGTTTTGTCTGGAAAAACCTCTCTCACATTAGGTTGAGATGTGGGAGGGGGGATGGAGCTAGGGAATTGGATTTTTGGGGCTATCTCAAACCATGACATATATGCTACTGGTAAATTTTTAGTGTTTATACTGTGTAGTAAATTATTCTGGTTAAGATCTTTCTTCTGTTCACTTGTCTGTTCCTTTGTCATAATAAATAACTTTATACATATAAATATATCTGATTTGCTGTCATTAAAAGCTGATTCAATCACGTCTGTCTTTCCTTAAATCCTTTGTTAATGTAATCCAAGGCTGAGATTAGATCCAGCTGACCCCAGGCTCCTGTCTGAGCAGGAGTTTAGAAAGCCAGGGAGTCCTTTCTGCACCTCGGGACTCAACAGTAGGAACTTCTCTAATAAACTTTGTTGCAAAGCCTTCCACTCCCACCCACAACAATTTGGTGTAGTCAGCAGGATGGCAAATGATTTTGAGAAACACAAAAGGCTTAACAGAATATTTATGGAGGCACAATCACACATTAACACAGATGATTGTTGGCCTGTGGATAACTGCTAGGAGTGGGAAAATATGCAAGGAAAATGTTTTTAGTGGGGTGATGAAATGAAATCAAAAGAGATGTAATGCATAATGAAACTCTGCGAGATCCACAGGCCCTGAGGAGACTGGTCCCTATGTGGGCAGAACTCTTGCATGACGTGGTAAACCATGCAAGGCACAAGGGCTGGGAAAATCATGCTGTGGAACATACGAAAAGGAGCCAGAAAACAACTGTGAAAACCTCCTGAAAGGCAGGTGAGGACTGTAAAGCATAACTCACCCGAGAGAAAAGAAAAATCAAACCCCTCTGTTCACTCAGAAGAACAACGAAACGAACTGCAGAAAAGAAATTAGAAAGACAAAAGCACAGTTTGAACTCCATCTGGCCACTTCTGTAAAGGATAATAAATCATCATCATGGCTGGGCTTCGCAAACGAAGATTAGGAAAGGATAATAAAAGTGTTTTTATAAATACATCAATAGCAAAAGGAGGGACAAAGAAAACCTCCATTCTTTGTTGGACACGAGGTTTGGGGGAACATAATTACCAAAGATGAGGAAAAGGCTGAGGTACTTAACACCTTCTTGGCCTCAGTTTTCAACAATAAGGCAGGTTGTCCTCAGGACAAGGGGCCTCTGGAGCTGGCAGACAGGGACAGGAGGCTGAACAGCCCCCCTGTAATCCAGGAGGAAGCAGTTGGTGACCTGCTGAGCCACTTAGATGCTCACAAGTCTATGGGACCAGATGGGATCCACCCTGGGGTGATGAGGGAGCTGGTGGAAGAGCTCACCAAGCCGCTCTCCGTCATTTCCCAACAGTCCTGGCTCACTGGGGAGGTCCCAGATGATTGGAAGTTGGCCAGTGTGACCCCCATCCTTAAGAAGGGCCAGAAGGAGGATCCAGGGAACTCCAGGCCTGTCAGCCTGACCTTGGTACCCAGCAAGGTTCTGGAGCAGATCATCCTAAGTGCAAACCCACAGCACCTACAGGATGGACAAGGGATCAGACCCAACCAGCACAGGTTTAGGAGGGGCAGGTCCTGTCTGACCAACCTGATCTCCTTTTATGACCAGGTGACCTGCCTGGTGGATGAGGGGAAGGCTGTGGATGTGTCTGTCTGGACTTCAGCACAGCCTTGGACACTGTCTCCCATGGCACACTCCTGGAAAAGCTGCAGCCCAAGGCTTGGACAAGGGCACTCTGTGCTGGGTTAAGGGCCCAGGGAGTGGTGGGAAACGGTGCTGCATCCAGTTGGGATCTGGTCACTGGTGGTGTCCCCAGGGATCAGCGCTGGGCCCAGTCCTGTTTAACATCTTTACTGATGATCTGGATGAAGGGATCGAGTGTACTGATGCCTTAAGCCCCTAATAGTTTTTTTATTTTTCTAATATTTGTAAGCCTTATAAGTTTTATAAGTAGTGGAAGTAGACTCTAAAAGCAGCAACCCTCACTCCCTTGTCCCTTTCCCTGTAGCACCCTTAGTTTACACATTCCTTAACCCTCTTACCCCATTCTATGCTCCCTATATCACTCCTACCCCCAAATCCAGTGTCAATGTTTAGTCTTTTGTCAAGGCAAGGCCTAGATTGTTTGCAGAACAGCATATCAGGGTCTGAACAACAAAATGAAGTCAAGAACTGGGTGACTATGTACCCTTTGTGCTCTGAAGATGGTGAAGATGATGAAGTAGAGGGTCCCAAAATACACCCCAGACCCATTTCTCGGGGGTGGACCCAGGACGGTCCAGAGTAAAGGCCACAGGGTGGACACATTTGGGATTGGATAGATGGTATTATAAAATGTAACATCTGGGGCACAGCGAGTGCGCGCATCATAACATCTTTGCCTCGGCATAATAAACCCTTTCTTATCTCACCCCTAATTAACTGCTCCGGAGATTTTTTTGAAGCACCTACATCCCACGGCATCAGTACCATCAGCAAATGTGCAGATGACACCAAGTGGGGGGAGAGTGTCAATCTGCTGGAGAGTTAGGCTTTGCAGAGGCATCTGGACAGGCTGGAGAGATGAGCCAAGTCCAAGGGGATGAGGTTCAACCAGGCTAAGTGCCAGGTCCTGCACTTTGGCCACAACAACCTCCTGCAGCACGACAGGCTGGGGAAAGAGTGGCTGGAGAGCAGCCAGGCAGAAAGGGTCCTGGGGGTACTCACTGACAGAGGCTGAACAGGAGCCAGAGCGTGCCCAAGTGGCCAAGAAGGCCAATGGATCCTGGCCTGGATCAGGAGCAGTGTGGCAGTAGGAGCAGGGAAGTGATTCTTCCCCTGGACTTATCACTGGAGAGGCCACCCCTGGAGTGCTGTGTCCAGCTCTGGGCCACACAGTTCAGGAAGGATGTTGAGGTGCTGGAGCAGGTCCAGAGAAAGGCAATGAGGCTGGTGAAGGGACTGGAGCACAAGTGCTGTGAGGAGAGGCTGAGGGAGCTGGGCTTGTTGAGCCTGGAGAGAAGGAGGCTCAGGGGAGACCTCATCACTCTCTACAACTCCCTGACAGGAGGTTGGAGCGAGATGGGGGTCGGTCTCTTCTCCCAGACAACCAGCAATAGGACAAGAGGACACAATCTTAAGCTGCACCAGGGGAGGTTTAGGTTGGACATTCAGAAGACTAGGTGCTTGAGCATTGGAATGGGCTGCCCAGAGAGGTGGTGGAGTCACCATCCCTGGAGGTGTTTAAGAAAAGACTGGATGTGGCACTTAGAACCATGGTCTGGTTGACAAGGTCGTGTTGGGTCATAGGTTGGACTCGATGATCTCATAGGTCTTTTCCAACCTAGTTGATTCTGTGATTCCTTCACAGCCCCTTGATTCCATGAGGTTTTGCAGTGGTAAAATGGCCCTTTTATTCCATGAGATTCCGCACGTCACAATGGCCCCTAGGTTCCATGACTTTCCCTGAGCGTTCCAGGGTTCTTTTGGTTCCATGAGGCTTCTCAGTGCCACAATATCCCTTGACTCCATGACGTTCTGCAGTGTCACAACAGCCCCTTGGTTCCATGAGGTTCTGCAGTGTCTGAGGGTTCCTTTGGTTCCATGAGGTCCCACAGTGTCACAATTGCCCCTTGATTCCATGATGTTCCACAGTGTCCCAGGGTTCCTTTGACTCCATAGGGCTGACACTGGGTTTGGAGACATAACAGATCTGATAATGGTTGCAGCAGAATGTGCCATAGAAAATTTCTGCGTAACCAAGCTGCCATGCAAAGAAACCAGCCAAGAAAAGAGACAATAAAGGCAGGAACTTGTGGTTAACAGAAGCAGCAAAGCAGGCAAAGGTGGGGTGTTACAAAGAATCACAGAATATGTTGAGTTGGAAGGAACCCATGAGGATCACCGAGTCCAACTCTTAGCCCTGCACAGGCCCATCCCCAAGAGTCACACCTTGTGCCTGAGAGCATTGTCCAAATGCCCCCTGAGCTCTGTCAGCCTTGGTGCTGTGCCCATTGCCCTGGGGAGCCTGTTCAGCGCCCAGCCACCTTCTGGGGGAACAACTTCTTTCTAAGATCCAACCTAAACCTCCCCTGACACAACTTCAGGCCATTCCCTCAGTCCTATCCCTGGTCCCCACAGAGCAGAGCTCAGGGCCTACCCCTCCTCTGCCCCTCCCCAGAAAGTTGTACCTGCACTGAGGTCTCCCCTCAGTCTCCTCTTCTCCAGCTGAACACACCAAATGCCCTCAGTGTCCTCATACAGCTTCCCCCCAAGGCCCTTCCCCATTCTCATTGCCTCCTTTGGACACTCTCTAATGGCTCAATCTCTCCCTTCCATTGGGTCCCCCCAAACTGCCCCAATGTTGCAGGTGAGGCCGCCCCAGGGCAGAGCAGAGCGGGACAATCCCCTCCCTGGCCGGTCCGACCATGCTGGGCCTGATGCCCCCAGGACAGGCTTGGCCCTCCTGGCTGCCAGGGCACTGCTGACTCAGGGCCAACTGGCCAACCACCAGCACCCCCAGGGCCCTTTCCTGGCACTGCTTTCCAGCCTCTCCTTCCCACTCTGTCTGTACATCCAGGGTTGTCCTATCCCAGGAACAGAATCCCTTCCAGTCCTGTGTCCATGTAATTTATGAAGATGTTGAAGAGCACAGGAACTGGAATCTAAAAGGAGAAGATGCAAAAACGAGCTCGAGAGTCAGAGACACATCCTCATAGAGGTACAGGCAATGCTCTAACTTTATTCCAAAAATACACACGTTATCAAGGGTCCTACAGGGTTCACACGCTCTATTCTAACTTTCTATTGGTTACATTTACTTTCACACACTATATCTATAACTTCATTGGCTCTACTAGCCAAGGCACATTTCCAGGTCCCCCCATCTTCTGGTTTCTCACACCCTGGATAACAACATCCTTCCTTGTTTTCCTCTATGCAGCTTTCTGATATCTGCTGCTCAAGGACACACATCTGCTGTTGGAGAACACAGGTCCCTGCCATCCAGCACGCAGGCCGGATTGTGCAAGCAGGCCTGATGCAGTATATGTCCTGCATCATCTAAGATTTTCTCAACAATTCCCCCTTTTTCTTTTGCACAATCCAGGCCTGACTGATGGTCTTTTGCTTGGTTCATCTCTTTGTTCTATGTGGTTCTTGAGAAATTTTATTTTGCAAATGAAACTTCATTTAACTCAGGGTTATGTGCCTCCCACTCTTTATCCAAAGGTGTTTGTGCATATGTAAGGTAATATGGTTTACGCATTTGTGAGCAAAACCAGAATATATTAATAATCATATATTCATACATTCACATGCATACATTCACACAACTTTCATGCGTGATGGCCATCACTTCATGCTCTCACACAAACATACTTTTGAGTTGTATTTTACTGTGTTTTCTGGTTGTGAACTGAGAAATTATCATTCTTGTGTTTTGCCCTCAGATGAGCAAGATCTAATTATGCATTTCTTGTTTTTATGAAAGTATAACTTGGAAAACATAAACATATTTCTGCTTCACGTTCAATTCAAAACCCAAATACATACAAACATTCTTATAGTTTAAAGATAAATATATACTCATATTTTTAAAGCAAAACGCACTTCTCTATGCAAATGGGCTTTTGGACTTCAAAGAGAACTTGTCAATAGTCACTACAAAAACTTCAAAAGCTCCACTTCTCCACCACCTTTAAAACAATTCTGGCTATTTAGGCAAGCAACCTCAAGTAACAGTCAGCAAGACCATTTCATGAACTTATCTTTCCTCACTCCCCCCCCTTTTTTTTTTTTGTACTGAAATTAAACTGTTAGGTTAGTTGTTGCATAAATAAAAAGCTTAGCTTTGTTGACTTTGAGCTAAGTGTCCCGTGCAAGGACAGGTCTTTATATGATTTGCCTGTGGCATGCTGTATCTCAGGGGTCTGTCTTAACATCATCTTCTTTTTCACTGTTTCTGTCAAATGTTTTTGGAGAGTTGTCAACTAATAGCAAAATACCAATTAATCTCAAGTTATACAAGATGGTTGTTTCAGGGACGAAGTTCCCATCTATCAGCGCTTGCATCATCCAATTAAGCACAAATACATTCCCACAGCATGGTCTGTGGTTGGACCATGCCATTGTTGAACAAGTTAAGCAGCATATTGATGAAAAACAACATAGAATATCTACAACAAAGGACTAATAGTAAAAGGGTAGACAATAATATCTTTGTAACCATATCCATCTTTAGTGAAGAGATCAGAATAGGCTCTAGCTGTTCCTGCTTCATTGGGTCAGCCAGGGTCACTTGCATGCTATGCCGTGGTTGCAGGTAATCATAATCTCTTTGCAGTCAGCATACAGGGGGTCAGCATCCTACTGTTGAATGTAGATGTAATCTCCAAGTTGGAATAGACGAACAGGAGTGTTTAATCTCGCGGATTCGGATTACAGAATGAATCTGTGGAATTTCTGCAAAATAGAGCCTAGACTATTAAACAATTTTCACAAAAGAATTTCAAATTTCAGAATTTTTGTAACTTGACCGTATGAGAGGAATATAGGTTTTATAGTACGAAGTGGTTGGCTGTCAGTTACTAATAAAAGGCTGTGGTTGTTGTCCCGATTAATAGAAAAAATGAAAAAGCAACTAGAATAGTTTCCTTAATTTACTGTATTCTGCATCATCTTCCCAGCTTCTGGTCAAGCTCGCTGGAGCCACAGATTGGCTCCTCTATTCATGAGAATTACTAATGACAGATTGAGAATGAATACATTTTCATTTGTGACTCTTTCCATTAATTTTAATATTATTTCTAACTTTTTGTTTGTTTGTTTTTTCTTTAAATCTCTACTGTGGTATGTGACTCAGGTTTCAGTTTGCAGTGTTTCGCTTCTCCTCCCCCTATCCTGTAGGCAGGGAGATTCAAAGCGAGATGGGAGAGGGGTTTTAGATTTTTTGCCCTCCCTGCCACAAACTGTAAGGCAAAAATATTTCTTTCCCCAATCAGAAGATTGCAAAGTTGCAGCCTCTATAAAGCAGGAGGGTTCTACACCCCCCCTTTTTTTTTTTTTTCCCCGAGTTTGGCCAGAGGAGGTGTAATACTCAGTTGCTCGGCAACAAACGATCTCTATTGTGTGAGCCAGTAACACCTTATCTCTTTCTCTGCTAAGGCAAAGTTTTGCAAGAGGGCTTTTTATCCTTTTTGTCAAAACCTTGCTTGCTTTTTTTTGTTTGTTTTCTGTTTGTTTGTTTTTTGAATACGATGTTTTTTCAGAAGGGTTTTATAGGGGTAAAATACAGCTAAGACTAAGGCATTTCACTAAGATTTTCGTACAAATACTCATTTCCCGGAAAAACTCCCTAAAACTGTCTGCATACGAGCTTGCAGGTAAACGCAAGTCTTTGGGTTTAAGTTATCTACAAGTGAGTAGAAGGATTAAAAAGAGAGATTTTGCTTTTAACAACACTGTGAGCCCACAACGACACACCGGACAGACAACAGAGTCAACACGAGAGTTAACAGAAACACGGGAAAGCAGCCTTCTAGCCTGCTCCCCTTCTCAACAAGAAGTGATACTTTTCCGGGGTTGCTCCATCCCTGTTTCCCTCTGGGGCCGCTCCTGGTTTTTTCTTCCACCGCTACTGCCGGGCTGCTCTCCTGCCGGTTCTCGGGTGCTCCTGCTTTACCCCCACGGTGCTGCCTCGCCCTCCTCTGCTACGCCGTGATGGTTTTCCGGCCATAGCAGCTCTCTGGTGTTCGTCTGCACCACGATTCTGCATGGGGTGGCGGCGGCCACGGTTCGAATTCACACGGTTCGGTCGGGGCAGTGTGTGCCAGGCCGCGACGCACTCCCCCCTTCAGCAGGATGACTGCACGGCCGAGAAGTTTCGTAGTAGCAGTGAGGGTTTTCAAGTCCCAAAGTCTATCTCCCAAACCCCGCCATTCCTTAAAGGCGAAAAGGAGAGGGGGCACTTTAAAGAAACCGTTTTCACGGGCCCAAGCAATAAGCTTGTCAAACACCTCAGCTACTGTTTCACCTTGCTTAGCAAGGATAGCTAACAGCAGCTTTTTAGCTGCAGCAAACTCCGATTCCATGCTTGCAGCAAATGACAGGGGGAAGGTAGCGACCCTTCCTACCTCGGTTCGCGCCGACTGGCCCACGACCGAAACGCCTCTGTCCAGCTTCTATCAGCCTCTCACGTCTCCCACCGCGTCTCACCGCAAGGAGATCAACCGGCTCAGCCTCTCGCGTCTCCGACCGCGTCTCACCGCAAGGAGATCAACCGGCTATCAGCCTCTCGCGTCTCCGACCGCGTCTCACCGCACGGAGATCAATCGGCTAACCGCATTCTTCTACCGTTTCGCGCTTTTTATCACCTTTTCGGGCGCCAGATAAAAGGAGAAGATGCAAAAAACGAGCTCGAGAGTCAGAGACACATCCTCATAGAGGTACAGGCAATGCTCTCACTTTATTCCAAAAATACACACATTATCAAGGGTCCTACAGGGTTCACACGCTCTATTCTAACTTTCTATTGGTTACATTTACTTTCACACACTATATCTATAACTTCATTGGCTCTACTAGCCAAGGCACATTTCCAGGTCCCCCCATCTTCTGGTTTCTCACACCCTGGATAACAACATCCTTCCTTGTTTTCCTCTATGCAGCTTTCTGATATCTGCTGCTCAAGGACACACATCTGCTGTTGGAGAACACAGGTCCCTGCCATCCAGCACGCAGGCCGGATTGTGCAAGCAGGCCTGATGCAGTATATGTCCTGCATCATCTAAGATTTTCTCAACAGGAATCATACTGGGAGTGACTGGGAATATAGTGGAAGTGACTGGGATCATACTGGATGTGTCTGGAACCATACTGGGAGTGGCTAGAATCATACTGGAAGAGACTGGGATTACAGGGCTGTGAATGGAACCTTACTGGGGGTGACTGGGACCTACTGAGCCCATGCTGGGAGCCAACTGGGGACACACTGGGAGCAAGTTGTGGGCAAGTGGGATATAGTGGGAACAACTGGACTCATACTGGGAGTGACTGGGCTCTGGGAAAGGCAGGATAGGGAGGAGGGTGAGAGCAACCCCCCTCTCACTGCTCTGCATTCCCCAAATCCTTGTTCCCAGTTCCCACGCTGGCCCTGACCGGCAGATTGGCTCCAAGATCCCTTTCCCTGGGGACACTTCCCTGCCCTCTTCCCACCTTCCTGCCCCTGGAAATCGGCACTTTGGAGCCTCATCCCATTGTTTCCTCCTTCTCTTCCCTATTATTATCAGGATCCCCCTGTACCCTTGTGGGAAGGTGGCTGGGGGTAACCATTCGAGGAAACTGAGAAGTTCTGTTCTCATGCCAACAGAAGTTCTAATGGCACAGAAATTCCAGGGTGAAAATTGAGCTGCTGCTCCTGGATGGGACATGGGGGCAGCTCCAGGATGATTCCACGCACAACCGTCAGCACCTGCTCAGGGGTGGAAGGGAAGAAGGGCAGGCTCCGTGGGAATCCCTGCAGGGAGGGGAACTCGGGGGCACTTTGCAGCTGATAAACTGCACAGCTCCTGCCAGCCCAGGGAGAGAGGAGGAGGTGTCCTGCTGCTGAGCCAACAACTGTGGGGAAATCTCTCTCCTGGGGTGAACTTGTTTCATTAAAACCTAATTGTAATATTAACACACACCTCCTCCCTCTGGGCAGGAGCTCTAGATTTTATTGACTGTATCTTTAAAAGTGAAGTGAGAGGATTTTACACCAATCAGTAACAAAGATATTTATGACTAAAGTCACTCAAGCTCCACCTAAACATAAAGAAATAGTATAAAACTAAGTCAAGAATAGGGGAACAATGAGGCAAGACTCCACGGTAACTGCTGGATTCTGTGGATGGGCTGGACCTGTCTCTGCCCTACAGGGGCCTCTTGGGTCAGAGCCGCACTCTGGGCACTCGGAGCACTTTCCTTGGGACTAGAGCTTGTCTGGGCATTGCTTTGGATATGTTTGTGCAGTCGGACACTGTCACCAGCAACCCTGGAATCTGAGCCTGTCCAACTGTACATGAATAAAGGTTGTATTCCGCTCCCTGTCCATGTGAGTCCTGCCCGGGTGCTTGATCCATCGGGAAGGGCCATGGGGTGGGTGGGAGCAGTGGGATGAGCTCTGCCGGCAGGTCCTGGCTTTCCCCAGGGGGAGAGAAGTGGCCAGATCCAGCTCCAGCTCCGTGGCTTGCTCAGGCGGTGATTCCAGCCGGGTTGGAGAGCCACCGTGTCCCTGTCCCCATCCCGCGGGATGGATTCCGGCCTGTGCAGGTTTTAATTTTTCTTAGCGGGTTTTTTTGGGGACGCGAGTGACCCCGGCGGGAAAAGGGGGGGTCCAAAGGGCCGCCGGGGACGGCGGGAGCTTCGCGGGCTGGGCCGGGCCGGGCCGGGCCCAGCAGCGCCCCGGGGCCGCCGCCCGGTCGGGCCGAAGCCGCCGGCCCAGCCCGGCCCTGGGGCGCGGGGAAGTCGCGTCGCAGCCGCTCCGGCACCGCCGGGTCGTGCCGGGCGGGAGCGGCAGGAGGGAGCCGGGCGGCGGCGGGCGGGGAATCCCGTCGGCAAGGGCGAGGAGAAGGGGCCGGGGCCGCCGGCGGTGTCCGATCCCGGCAGGAAGCGGGGAGGGCCCCGGGGAGCGGCGGCGGCGGGCGGGGCCCTGGGGGAGCCGCCGCGAGGGGTCCCCGTGTCACTGAAGGAGCTGCACGGCGAGACGGGCGAGATGTGAATAGAATTAAATATAAAAAATAAAATAAATGGAATAAAAAGCCACACACAGGGGGCCTCCACCACCCCGCGACTAAAAAGGCGGCACCGAGAGACCGGCGGGGCGGCACCGGGGGCTGTGAGGGGGCGATGACCGGCACGGAGGGGTCCCGGCCACCCCCTGTCACTGAAGGAGCTGCATGGCGGGACTGCGAGGTGTGAACAGAATAAAATATAGGGAATATAATAAAAGTGAATAAAATAAATAAAGAGCTACACTGAGGCGTTCCCGCCGCCCCACGTCACTAAAAGCTGCACTGCAGGCGAGACGTGGTTAACGGAGCCACACCGGGGGTCACTGTCGCCTCGTGTCACTGAAGGAGCTGCACTGCGGGAGCCGCGATGTCGGAGCCGGAGCGGCTGCGACGCGACTTCCCCGCGCCCCAGGGCCGGGCTGGGCCGGCGGCTTCGGCCCGACCGGGCGGCGGCCCCGGGGCGCTGCTGGGCCCGGCCCGGCCCACGGAGCTCCCGCCGCCCCTGCCCCGAGCCGGGGCCCCTTCCCGGTGCTCCCAGTCTGCCCAGCCACCCCCAAGCGCCCCAGGAAGGGCTTCAGCTGGGGATGCCACACAAGGGCTGCTGGGGGGGCTCACCTCAGTTCGGTTTGGTTTGTTCTTCCCAAGTTGGGGAATCTGACTTCTGGAGTTTTCTGTCAGAAATCTGTCCCCTCCTCCGCTCTGCCAAAGGGACTGGGGGCTTTATCCCTTTTTGGGGCAAATAAAACCAATGTGTTGAGTCCTGGCAGGACACAGCAGCCCTGCAGCCCGCGGAGCCCGGCCTGGCCTGTACCCGGCAGAGGAACAAAGCAGCTCAGGGACTTATGAATCAGCAATTAATTAGCCTAAGAAATTGCTCCTAAATTTGGGGCAGGAGAAGTGAAGGAAGCCAGGGCTTCCACTGAACCAGTGCTGTGCCACACACACGTCTGGGAAAGCCAGCCATGAGCTCCACAAAACTGTATTTGTATCTATTTATAGATAGATCTGGCATTTCATTGATTGATTCTCGAAATTTTATACCTCTTTTAATCAATTCTTTTGCCACCTCCCCCCAAGTCCAAATTTTATGTTCTCTGCTGTTGTGGTTGGGGGTTATTTTCTCCTCTAAGGTGGCTTCCCCATATGTGAGGCTTGCTATTTGTCCCTCTAGCTGGATGCCCATGAGTTTCAGGGATTCAGGAAACCTCTAATGAGGGGAGTCATTCTTTCAGGGTCCACAGGCATCATCATAGGGGACTCATGTCATGGCATGGCTTTAATTCTTTATCATACATCATCTGTAAGCAAGCAGCTTTCTGCACACTTTCCACAGTCTCATCAACATTCCCCACTATTGCCAGGGGATCTCCCCTTTCCAGGGGATTAAGTCCACCTGTCCCCCTGTATGAGGGACCAGGGAGCTTGGTTGTCTCCTGTCAGGAAGACCCCTGGTCCCCAGTACCCCTCTGCCTCTTTCTCTGATAATAAGATTTGGTCACCCCCAGTAAGGGAGATTCTCCAGACATGTTCAGTTTCAGATTCTTTGGAGGTTTGGCTGTATTCTTTTTTCAATTTGGCCAGTTCAGTAGCTGTATATGGGATTTCTTTTGTGGTTATTTGAGATGTCTCGTCTTCCGAACCCTCATCTGTGTATTCTGTTTTAATCAGGGGGTGTAGCGAGACTTCCAACTTTTCAAGTTGATGCAAGAACTGTAAGTCAGAGGTGGGGTAGGAAGTAGTTTCTTTAGGTGGCCCCGATTCTAATTCATTTTCCCCTTCTCTCATCAGTCTCTCATTTAGCTCCTGCAGGAGCATACAGGCAGCAACCCTCTCATTTTTCAATTCCTCCTGGAGGATATAGGCAGTAGCCCTCTCCTCCATCAGCTGCAGCTCCAAGGTTTTGACTAGCTCTTGCAGTGATGCAATGGTCTCTATATCTGTTTTACATTGTTGTTCTCTGTTCTTAATTGCAGTTATTACTACAGCACCCAAAACTGCACAAACTATAGGTTTTCCCTTACCTTTTTTTCACTTTAGCTCCAGCCCGTAGGGCAGTAATTCTATCAACTATTGCTTGAATATTCCACCAGTTGCTCTGAGCCCATTCCATTCCTGGAATTTGCTTAGCACCAAATTCATTCAACAAATCAACAAGAACTTGCGTGTTATGTTCCATATTATCACAGAAGCAGAGTGGTCATTCCTGGGGAGTACCTTGCATAAGTTACACCTAATTTCCAAATTCCACTCCTCTCCCCAGAAAGGTACCTTGCATAAGCTATGTGCCCCAAAAGTGGACTGGTCATTTCTGGGGGGTACCCCGTGTAAGTAACAGTTAATTGCCAGAAAGGTGTCTTGAGTAAGTTATGTCTATTTTACAACAAGCACACAGGAGTTGTCTTCCCGAGAGGCGCCTTGTTTAAGTTACTTTCCAATGTCCCACTTCTTGCACCTCAGGATGTACCTTGTTTTACACACTTGACAACAGTAATACACTTCATCTTGAGGGGCACCTTGCTTTAGTCACATCAGCAAAGCAGTCATACAGGTTAAAGAACGTAGTAGACTCTTAATCTTTTGTAACTAAAATAGAGCTAACCTGTAACCTTTTGAAAATAAAGCATATTTCAGGAATTATTTTTGGGACCAGCAATACTCACGAGATGTACCCAATGTCAAAGTGATGGATGCAATATGATGCTTCAAACACCAGATAAAGGAACGGAACTGGTACAAACTGGACTAGTGGTCTGGTTATTAACCAAGATGGCAGAGAGCCTGCACAACAAGGAAAGTTCAAAAGTTTCACCAAGAAGAAGACCTTGAGCCTTCATCTGAAGACCCTCCAAGAAGACCCTCTGCATGATAACGTGCACGTGCAAGGAGGTAAGAAACCATGTAAATGAGTTCCGAGAAATAATTAGCTTAAACCTGCCCATTCCAAGAAAAGTAATTAATATGAATACTGTAAGTATTAATATGAATACTGTAACAGGCATACACTGTTCCAACAGGCGCATATGTTAGGAGGAGATATCCCCCGTGCTGCCCGGCCCTGTAATAAAGAGAATACCTGCTTAATGACACTTTGTGGCCATTGAGTTTCTTTGCTTTACAAGTAACTTCTATATCACAAAATAATCAATTATTACAGTGCACAATTATCACCTTGGAACCAACACTCTCGCTTCTAGGGAATCCTGCCAACTATGCCAAAAATATGTTCCAATCTGCTTCGATGCAGATGCGAACCAGGTTCTAAAACACTCCCATAAGCCAGGTTAAGGCACAAACGAGGCCAGATGCTGGATCCCAAAACGAGAATTCAACTGTGTTTTGGAACACAAAAGAGCAGAGAGAAAGAAGGGAGATAGGACAGTGGGACAAGCTAAGGGGAACTGTTAAAAGCACAGGACAGGAGTTAGCAGCACCATGAAGTGCCGCTGCCTTGCAAGCTGGTAGATCTCTGGGCTTCTGCCCTGGTCGCCTTGTAGCCTCTGAGGAACGAACCCAACCCGCAGGGGAAGGGGGTGGCAGCAGCTCCCGCAGCAGTCCTGCAACAGCTCCCCACAGTCCCCGGGCACGGCCTTAAATCCCCTCGCCGTGGGACCCCTGGATGCCCCCTGGCCCGTTCACCAGGATCCAAGCAAAGGTCTCCTGGCACCGAGATGGGCCCCGAGTGTCCCTTGGCTGGCTCCCCGGTCTCCAAGCGAGATCCGCCTGGCACACCTTATTTGGGACAGTAAGTCCTTCCCATGTTTTTTGATTGTAACAACTTTTTCTCTTTTTTGCTCGTCTGCCTGCCTCTGCTGGCTTGCTGGGTGCCTCCTGGAGCTTTTGCAAGGAGCTCGGCTCCTGCAGCAGCCCGGCTGTGGCACCAAGGCTTTTGAACTCCATGCTCAAGGCAATGGGGAAGCAGACTCCATCTTGTCATCAGACTCCATCTTCTAATCACTCCATTACAAGGGGTCCTGGTGTTCCTTCCCACCCCATCCCTGGTGTCCCTGACTGTGCTCGGCATCCCCCTCTCCCAGTGTCCTGGTGGGTGGTAGAGAGGGCACAGCCCACTGCTCTCAGCACCTCCAGGGAGCTGCAGAGGATCCTGTGCCCTCTGCCAGGTCACCCACCCCCCCAGGGTCCCCTCAAGGCAGGGACAGGGTTTGACAGCCCAGAGCTGAGCTCAGGGTCATACAGAGCCCAGATAAAATGGGACCAGGACCAGGACCAGCTCAGGGGGTACATGGGAGGCGGGAAAGGGGTTGTGGGAGCTGGGGAAGGGGATGTGGGAGCTGACAGGGGGATGTGGAAGCTGGGGAAGGGGATGTGGGAGCCAGGGAAGGGGATGTGGGAGCTGACAGGGGGATGTGGAAGCTGGGGAAGGGGATGTGGGAGCCAGGGAAGGGGATGTGGGAGCTGACAGGGGGATGTGGGAGCCTGTGCCACTGTTGCTATGCCACAACCCCCGGCACAAATGAACCGGGGCTGTTCCCTGGCTCTGCTCTTTGGGGTGTTCAAGCTCGTTATGAACAGGGAGCAAAAAGCCCTTGCCGGGGGTGCCATGAGGTTTCTTCACCCACCACCCACATTGGAGTTGTCCCACAGATGATTCTGGGGCTCCTGCAGCAGCACCTTTGGGGGGGTCAGGATTAGGGGGGCCCTGAGACCTCTCAATGCAGCCCCAGGTGAGCAAAGCCCCCTGAGCAGACATGGGTGTGTCCCCCCTGCTGCAGGGGAGAGACCCCCGGCCCCAGCACCACCTCTGCCCTGCCCAGCTTTGCCCCCTCCTGCCCCTTCCTCTGCTCTTGGGAAAGGGGAGTTGAAAAACTTGCATCACCTTCCTGCTTCCCAGCCCAGAAACAGTTTGGGAGCTTCAGCTGCTGCTCAACACCCACAGCTAGGGCTGGTTTGGGCATGGTTTTATATAAATTCTTGTTCTGGGAGAGATGGAGCCTTTCCCTGGAGCAGAGGCCCTGCCCAGGGGTAGGAAATGGTTCTGTGTGGGGAAGGCTGGTGGGATCCATTCCCCCTGACCCACCCGTGGCACTCACAGCCTGTGGGTGAAGGGGATGGAGGGGCCCTTGGGAGGAGGTTTTTGAGCTGCTGTCTCCCCACTCAGAGGGATTTCCTGAAACAGCTGCTTTGATTCAAAACAGGCCTGTGAAAGCGTGGGAGTCAAGACACCTGAGAGAGAAGAAAGGAGGGAAAAGCTCTGAGGGAGATTTCTGTGCCTCCACCTCCTTTTCCCATTTCTTCTTCCCCCACCTATTTCTCACCCCAAAACAGCCCAAGCTGCAGCCTGGAGCAGGAGGAATTTTGGGATTGGGGACAGTAATAAAATGCTGCATTAAACCTTATTAAAAATTCAAACATTTGGATAGGAAAAAACATCCTTTTGGGTCTTGCCTTTGCAAATACAGGCAGGGGGTTCTCACCTGGAAAATATTTACCTGGGGAAGTACCAGGTGCTGGGGCTGCTAATAACTTTATTTACACTGGTGATGACAAGAATACCTGCTGGGCATTGATGTAGAAGGTTTAGACAGTAAGTACAGAAACACTTTACATTTGCCAGTGACTCGGCAGCAGAGTCCACAGGTACTCCTAGTTTGTGTCAGTCAATCCTTGTTCTGTTTTTTGGATTTTTTCCTAATAAATATTCCACGAATTGCTCCTATGGGATCAGTTTTGCTTTGCTGAGGAGATATGTGACTTCTGAGGGCCTTGAGCGGATTATCAGCTTTGTGTGCTTTTATTTGAGGAGCACAGGAAGATCCTGATAAAGCCCATGACGGAGCAGGACCTGTGCAGGCCCTGGGAGCTCAGGGTGTTGTCCCAGATCAGCTCGTGGCAGGAGGAGCTGAGGGTGCCCCTGTCCCCTCTGTGGCCCCAGGGGTGGCAGAAGCCCCTCGTGAGGCAGGTCCAGAGGCACCATCTCCTGTCCTGGAGGCTCCATGAGCTGCCCTGCAAAGGGTGTGGAGACAGGGGGTGGCCTCAGGTGGGTCTGAAGGGCCGTCCAGCACCTTGGGGGGTGACCGGGGGGGGCCTGGGACTGAAAACACCTCCCAGCTATGCAAGTCCTTGGGATGACACCTTTCCAGGTGTGGTGGTGCATCCCCACCCCCCCAGGCCTCCCTGTGATCTGAGAAATGCTCCTTAGGCCTCAGCCTTGATGAACAGCCCTGGGCTGAGCTGCTCTTGAGCTGCTCAGAAACACTCTCTGCTGCCAGGAACTGGTGCTGTCTAACCAGCTCCTGCAGTTTAACCAACAGCCTGGGAAACTTCTTATTTTTCTTGCCTGAAGAACAACCCAAGTGGAATCCGATTTTTGTTCTCCAACTTTCAGAGAAAGTCACGGACCTGACTTGGGGCCAGGATGGACAATTCCTGTGGGGGCCCCATAACCAGCGCTGCTGAGTGAGACCCTTTGAGGTCTCTGGGGCCGCAGCAGCTGCAGGGACTCTGCTCCAGCACGGGCTGCCCACGGGCTCACATCCTTCTTTTTGGGCATCCCCCTGCTCTGTGGGCTCCTCCTTGGGCTGCAGGGGAATCTCAGCCCTGGTGCCTGGAGCACCTCCTGCCCCTCCTTCTGCACTGCCCTGGGGGTCTGCAGAGCTGTTCCTCTCCCCTGTTCTCACTCTGCTCTTCTCTGCACCCAATTCCATCTGCACAAGGACTTTTTCCTCCTTCAGTACGTTCTCCCTGAGGTGTCACTGCCATCTCTGATGGGCTCGGCCTTGGCCAGAGGCGAGTCCGTCCTGGAGCCAGCTGGAATTGGCTCTGCTGGACATGGGGGAAGTTTCTGGCAGCTGCTCACAGAACCCAGCCCTGGAGCCCCCCTGCTACCAAAACCTGGCCACACAAACCCAATACACTGCCCAGCATGCATCACCTGGAATGTGGGTCACTGTGTGTCCTAGTTAGGACAGCTGAGACCAGTTCATCACTGGATGGGTGTAACCCAAAACTGTGTATTCTATAGCCTTCCATGCCATTTCTCAGAAACTGTTTTCAATAGACTGTTTACACCCTCTGCCCAGAGCAGCCTGACTCCTCAGGCTACCAAGTAGGTGTTAAGAGGCCTGCCTTATAGAAGGGTGCCTCCCTGTTCTCACACCCTTTGTGAAACTCCCCGCCCTGAGGAAAGTACTGAGCATTCCTGCCTGAACTGGAGAATATATAATCTTGGAGTCTTGGGACTTTTTTAACCACTCGTGGGATCCAGAAGAAGATTGCAGATCACCGCTCTCAACCAGACTGCAGACCACCAGTCTCGACTGGACTGCAACCACCACTCTGGACCAGATTGCAACAGCACCCTCACCAACAGGTTTTTCCCCCTCTCCCTTTACTTTGGACTCAGGGGGCCCAACAAACACCACTCCGTTCATGTCCCAGGGTGCTGGGTTATACATTTGGGTTTTGTGGGTTAAAACCAATTGTTTGTCTGTATAATCGTACTTATTGTATTGTTTTATTAAATTGTTATTCTGACTTATAATCTCTCTTTTGGGTTGAGTTCATTTTCCCCTGCTGGTTTACCTTTAAACCAGCACACTGTGGATCATCAAATGTGGGTCCCCTGATGGCTGATGGAGTTGGAGCAGCAGATGAAGCTCTTCCCGCAGTTGAGGTGCTCACAGGGCTTCGCTTACTGGTGGGTCCGTTGGTGTGAGGTCAAGGCAGAGCTCTGGGTAAAGCTCTTCCCACACTCGTCACACTTGTAGGGCCTCTCCCCGCTGTGGATGCACCGGTGCATGACAAGGTGGGAGCTGCGGGTGAAGCTCTTCCCGCAGTCAGTGCAGCAGAAGGGCCTCTCCCCTGTGTGTGTCTGCTCATGTAGGAGGAGATGTGAGCTGGTCTTAAACCTCTTCCCACACTCAGGACATTTGTAGGGCCATTCCCCACTGTGGATCTTCTGGTGGCGGATAAGGTCGGAGCTCAGGCTGAAGCTCTTCCCACATTCCAAGCACTTGTAGGGCTGTTTCCTGGAGTGCAGGCGCTGGTGGGTGATGAGGTTGGAGCGGTTCTTGAAGCTGCTCTCACATTCCATGCACTTGTAGGGCCGTTCCTCAGTGTGGACGATCTGGTGGCGGATCAGGCAGAAGCGCCAGCTGAAGCTGCTCCCACACTCCAAGCACTTGTAGGGCCTTTCCCCAGTGTGGGTGCGCTGGTGGTGGATCAGGTGGTCGCTCCTGCTAAAGCTCTTCCCACATTCCAAACACTTGTAGGGCTTCTTCCTGCTGGGAGGCTGCTCAGGGACCATCGGGTTGGAGCTCTGGCTCAAGCTCTGGCCGCCTTCTTGGCACAGGCTGGCTCTTTCCTCCTCAGAGCACCCTGGGCTGCCTTTGGAGACCCTCCTCCTGGGGTACCTTCGTGGCTTTCCCTCCCCGCTGCCTTCCTGCGCTGTGGAGCCCTTCAAAACGGCCTCTCCCACCAGGCTCTGCCGGGGGGATTTGTCCTCCGGGCTCTCCGTCCTCAGCTTGGGGCCTGGGGCAGGAAGGAAGGACAGGGAGGGGATTTGCCTCCGGCCCAGAGGGAAGGCCAAGGACATCCCCCCAACTCCGGCCCCGGCAGGACGGCGGCGGCAGCGGGGTTGTCCTGCAGCCGGGGGCGATGCTCGGCTGGGAGATACAGGACAAGACAGGGGCAAAGGGGCACTGACTTCCTCCTCACCTGCCTGGGGGTCCTGGGGCATCTTCCTCTTCCTCACAGCCTCCTCCTCCATCTGGCCAAGGTTTGGGAAGAAATCCTGCTGTGGGGGGAAAAACAAGGTGTGAACACAGCAGCTAGGGGGTTCCTCCTGCCCAAGTCCATCTCTAGAAGTCACTTGGAGTCTTGTGTCCATAATAACTCCTACAAGTGCCCCAGCTGCAAACCATGTTGGGCACAGATCTGGTGACCAATGTTCCAGGTGATCCATGTTGGGCACAGACCTGGTGACCCACATTCCAGGTGATCCATGCTGGGCAGTGCCTTGGGTTTGCCAGGTTTTGGTAGCAGGAGGGCTCCAGGGCTGAGTCTAAAACAGCAAGTGTTCTGTCGAGCTTTAATGTCTCCTAGCTGCTTGCAAGCTTGTTTTGCTTTGTTTGCTAACAGGTATAAATAGGATAGTGCCCCCACTTTAGGAGAAACCCTCAAGGCCATTCAGCAGGTGAAAATCGGCAAGGCAGCTGGGGTTGATGGAATTCCACCCGAAGTCTGGAAACATGGGGGCCTTGCACTCCATACCAAATTTCACGAGTTTGTGGTGCGCTGTTGGGAACTCGGCAAACTACCATCAGACCTTCGTGATGCAGTCATTATCACTTTTTAAAAGAAGAAAGGAATTAAATCTGATTGCTCAAATTACCGTGGTATTACTCTGCTCTCCATTGCTGGCAAAATCCTGGCAAGAACACTCTTGAACAGACTAATACCCACTATAGCAGAAGGAATTCTACCTGAAAGTCAGTGTGGTTTCAGAGCCAACAGGAGCACCACAGACATGGTATTTGTCCTCAGACAACTGCAAGAGAAGTGTAGGGAACAGAACAAAGGTCTCTATGTAACCTTTGTCGACCTCACCAAGGCTTTTGACACTGTGAGCAGAAAAGGTCTGTGGCAGATTTTGGAACGTTTAGGTTGTCCCCCTAAATTCCTCAAAATGATCATCTCACTCCATGAGGATCAGCATGGCCAAGTCAGATATGGCAACACACTTTCTGAGCCCTTTTTAATTAAGAATGGTGTGAAACAAGGCTGCGTTCTCGCTCCTACCCTATTCACCGTCTTCTTTAGCATGATGCTCCAAAGGGCCACAGCAGACCTCAATGATCAGGACGGTATCTACATTCGATACCGTACTGATGGAAGTCTATTCAATCTAAGGCGACTGAAGGCCCACACCAAGACCTTAAACCATCTTGTCCGGGAGCTGCTTTATGCTGATGACGCCGCCCTTGTTGCCCACACAGAAGCAGCCCTGCAGCGTTTAACATCCTGCTTTGCAGATGCTGCTGAGCTCTTTGGTCTGGAGGTCAGCTTAAAGAAGACAGAGGTCCTCCATCAGCCTGCACCTCAGGATGTCCCCCATCATCCCCACATCACCATTGGTCAATCAGAGCTCAAATCAGTCCAACAGTTTAATTACCTCGGTAGCCTCATCTCCTCAGATGGTAAGATTGACGGAGAGATAGACAACAGATTAGCAAAGGCATATAGTGCTTTTGGAAAACTCCATAAAAGAGTATGGCGTAATAAACACTTGAAGAAAAGCACCAAGATCAGTGTTTACAAAGCCATAGTGTTGTCGACTCTCTTATATGGATCTGAATCATGGGTCATCTACCGCCACCACCTGCGTCTCTTAGAACGCTTCCATCAACGCTGCCTCCGTACAATTCTAAACATCCACTGGTCAGACTATGTGACCAATACATCTGTTCTAGAGCAAGCAGCTATCACAAGTATCGAGGCTATGCTGATGAGAACACAGCTGCGTTGGGCAGGGCACGTCTCCAGGATGAAGGACCACCGCCTTCCCAAGATCTTGCTTTACGGTGAACTTGCCACTGGCTGCCGCCTGAGAGGAGCCCCGAAGAAAAGATACAAGGACTCCCTGAAACAACATCTCAGCCTTGGCCATATTGATCACCATAACTGGTCTACTCTGGCCTCCAATCGGGAGGCCTGGAGACACACCATCTATAACGCAGCTGTCTCCTTTGAGAACACACGCAGGATCACCCTCGAGGAAAAAAGGCAACGCAGAAAGAACCGTGTATTGCAGAATACACCATCTAAGGAATCTTTCTGCTGTGCCTTCTGCAATCGGATTTGTCTGTCACGTATTGGCCTCATAAGCCACCAGCGTGCCTGCAGCAAATGTGGATAGAGCCTTCCCAAATCTTCGTTCGCGAAGCCTAGCCATGATGATGATGTCTATCTCGTATTGGCCTCATTAGCCACCAGCGTGCTTGTAACAAACGTGGATAGCGCCTTCCTAAATCTTCCTTTGCGAAGCCTAGCCATGATGATGATGATGATAAATAGTAAAAAGCTTTGCGAGTTGGTGCTTGACTTGTGAAACAGCCCCGGACAGCCAACTCTGAAACAATAACGACTCAATGTGTCTCTCGAGTGTGTCATTATCGGCTTGTCGCAGCCCAGGGAACGAATGCGATGTTTGCGGCCAAGGCCGAGGCACAAACCCGTTCCGAGCCCGCCGAGGCTCAGCGGGAAGGAGGAGCCCGCGGGCAGCCGCTCCCTCAGCGGCCCCTGGGGAGGGGACACGGGGGGACACGGCGGGCCGAGCCCGCCAGACCCCGCTCCCCAGGGCCGCCGACACCGCCCCGCCCGGGCAGGCCGAGCCCGCCAGACCCCGCTTCCCGCGGCACCTCCCGCCCCCTCCGCCCGCAGCGAGCCCCGAGCCCCGAGCCCCGGCAGGACCGAGCGCGGGTCCCACCTGCGCCGCCTCCGAGCTCCGCCGCCGCCTCAGCGCCATCCAAGCGCTGCTGCCGCTGCCCCGGCCCGGCAGACGAAGGGAGGGAGCAGTGCCCGCCCGATCCGACCAATCAGCGCGCGAGGGCGAAAAGTGACGGGAGAAGCAGCCAATCATGACGGGACTCGAGCTCTGCCGCCGCCATTTTGTGGCGCGGCCCGGGCCGGGGGGCAGGAACAGGGCATTGCCCGATCGCCGCCCCGGCACAAAGACCCGGCTGGGGGACATTGATGGGATTGGGAACGGCTCAGATCCGAGCAGGAGGATGAGAAGTCAAACGAATCCTAATAAAACACCTTACCCCACCTCTCCCTCCTTCACGGACTTCACTTTATCCGCTATTCCCTCCCTCCGCTCCTCGGCACAGGGGGATGGGGGTCCCACAGCTGCTTCCCGCTCAGGGAGAGGAGTCCGTGTCTGCTCCGTCCTATGGGGTAGAGTGGAGTCCGTGTCTGCTCCGTCCTATGGGGTAGAGTGGAGTCCGTGTCTGCTCCGTCCAGCGTGGGGTAGAGTGGAGTCCGTGTCTGCTCCGTCCAGCGTGGGGTAGAGTGGAGTCCGTGTCTGCTCCGTCCAGCGTGGGGTACTTGGCAGGGGAGACAGTCCCTAGGGAACAGGCTGCTCCACCGTGGGTCCCCAACGGGGTCACAAGTCCTGCAGGAGCCTGTTCCGCGTCGGCGCCTCCCCGGGCTGCAGGGGGTCTCGTGTCCCCCCACTCCCCGCTGGTATCCGGCGATCGCCACGTGGCTCCGGGGAGCCAACATCCTCCTGCCCAACCTGGGCACCCCCCACCTCCCCTTTCCCCAAATTCCCATCCCGGGGGGCGCTGGGGCCGAGGGGGGACCCTGGGGGGGTCCGGGGGGAGCGCTGGGCGCTGCGGGTCTGTCTGGCAACTGATGAGTCATCAGCGCTGCGCGCTCGGATTGGCTGAGCACTGCTTTGGGGGTGGGGCTGCAGGAAAGGGGGTTCTTTGCAGGGGAAGACATTTGGAGCTGGAAGGACTCCAAAGCTGAGCCGCAAATGCCCCTTGTGGGGATCGTGGGGGGTCCGCGGGAGGTGATTTGGTTTTGGGGGTGTCCCGGTGGCGGTTCCCGGCAGAGCCCCGGCGGTGGGCGGGGGGATGCGGGGTCCCCCCCCGCGGTGGGGGTTGGTCTTGTTGGAAATGATCCAACTTGCCTCAAATTTTCGTCAGTGGCAGCAGTTGACCGGGTTTCTTTTCACGGGCTCTTGTCGCTTTGATCTTTAAAGCACCCAAACTTGGAGTTTCTCTGCACTGGCTCTGATGAGCTTCCATAAACAAAGCCCGAGGGAGCTGAAGATTGGACGTCTGGGATCTTAAATTCCTGGTCCTTCAAGGACATGTTGAAGGAACCAGAAGGTCCAGAGGGGATTTACAAAGACATTGCAGCCTGAGAGTTGGAGACTCTGTGTCTGAGGAGGAGTGCTAAGAGGACCAAAGAACGTGGACCAAATTAGCCAGTTAAGGATAGAATACTAATTAGAGTCTTAATTAATGAAGATAATTCATTAGTTCATTAATTCGGGTAAATCATAACCAATGAACATTAATTTGTTTGTTTGTTCAAATGTATAAATGTGTGAAAAGTCTGGAAAGGGACAGGTGTGGCTGGAATGATTGGCTCCCTGTCTCTGGGAGCCAGAACAAAGCAGTGCCTGGCTCACCAACACTTCCCAGGGGCGTTGGAGGGTTTCATTTCTTCCCAACGCTTTTCAGGGACAATTCTTGGTGAGCCAGGTGGGACAATGCTGTCGACCCTCCAGGGATTCCGGGACCCTGAGGACTCCAGCGAGCAGTGAAAATATTCTTCTGGGAGATCTCAGTCCCTGGATCTGGTGAGTTCAAAGCAAGATCCCTGGAATTTTATTAAGGCATTCCTGAACATAGAAAAGGTATACCTAAGCATCCTAGAAATGGAGCTCTAGAACAGAATAGAATAGAATTGGGTTGTGAAAGTGATGATAGAACTGTAAAAGAAGGAGTGTGATATTTGGCTTATGAGAAGAAATCCCTACTGACTGAGTGAAAGGGGTGGGTTCCTGTCCCCAGGTGTGGTTCAGGGGGTGGGTTCCAGGCCCCAGGTGTGGTTCAGGGGGTGGGTTCCTGTCCCCAGGTGTGGGTCAGGGGGTGGGTTCCAGGCCCCAGGTGTGGTTCAGGGGGTGGGTTCCAGGCCCCAGGTGTGGGTCAGGGGGTGGGTTCCAGGCCCCACGTGTGGGTCAGGGGGTGGGTTCCAGGCCCCCCGTGTGCTTTGCCCACAGATCAGTCACACACAGAGCTCTTGCCCATAGAGCTGCTTTGGGGAGGGCTTTGCTCAGGTAACTGTGTTTGTCAAAGCCAATGGTCAGTGCTGGAGAAAGTGAAGTGTTTGGGGAGTGTGTGTTACTGGGAGTGTGTGTTATAGTATTAGAATCCTGTCTGACTCGGGGATGCCCATAATAGATATAAAAAAGAAAAAATTCACTTGCTGTAAGTGTTAAATGTGATAGTTTGTTCCTGTGTGAATTTTAAAGTGTTTGGTGCACATGAAATATTTGAAGGAAGGTAAATTGCCACAGCAGCTGTTAAGCTGGGACTGTGTGTTCAGAGCATTCTTTAGTGTCAGCTTTAGTGTTTGCAGGGGTTGGATTTGTGTTAATTGTGCCGATCTTCAATTAGTGATTAGTGAATTAGAGATTCAGTTTGTGGATTATAATACGGTTTTTCAGTTGCTGTTGTTTTGTCAGAGAAAAGAGAAGTGAACTGAAATCTCTAGATTTGTTCTTTGAACTGAGCAATAGTCAGGGTTTGGGAAGGTGTGGTTTGATGCCAGGGAGCAGCAGCAGCTGGGGAGGTTCCTCCAGCTGCAGGGGAAGGAGGCAGAAATGGTCCCAGTGAGGGAGGAACAGAAGAAAGGATTTGGGTTTGGAAAGCTTTGGAGGGTTTAGTGTGAGAGCAGGGATTTGGAATGTGCGTGGGGAAGGGACAAACAGGAGCTGCCACAGCCTGGACTCCCCCCAGGGCTCCCGGCCAGGCAGGAAGGCTCCTGCCCTTGGAAGGTGTGTGGGAAGGCCCGGAGGTGTCATCCCCAGCTGAACCTCTGCTCCATGGACACTGGGAGGGAGAAAATGGATGTCTTGGGAGATCCTGGAGTGGCGTGTTGGGTTTGAAATAAGAGTAAAAGACAATTTAGTCAGAAACGATTCCTGTTGGTGGTGGCACAGGGCAAAAGGAAAATGGGCCTTTCTTTCAACCATTAAAATTTGGAATTGGTAAATGGGTGTTGGCCCTTCAAATTCTTTATGTGCCTGACTGTGCTGTACCATTCCTAGGCAAGAGATGGATTTAGTGAGTTAAATGACATTTGAAAAAGGAAAAATCCAAGTTAGTGGGTGCAGCTGCTCTGTCATTTCTGGGTTTTGGTGTCATTGTGTCACTCAGGGATCCTGAGGAGGGTGAAGCCCTTCTGTGCAGGACTTGGAGATGGTCCTTGGCCTGTCCAAATGCATTAAATGCTGCTGCTGAAGGAGCCCCCCCAGTGATTTTATCTGCATTAAACCCCTGGAGCCCACGGGCACCTGCTCCTGCCTGGACAGTAACCAGGAGTTTCCTTGGACTGGTGTCCCCCAGGAAGGACGTTTTCCCCCCTGTTTCTGAGGCTTTTAATAGTCTTTGATCAATAAATATTTCTCCATGGGATTTCTCCTGTGGTGTCTTCTTGAAGCCTGAAGCAAGCAGAGGAGGGGATGCCAAAGATCCGCCCTCCCCACTCTATTGTCACTCTGCACCCCCCAGGCCCTTCCTCTGCAGTGTCCTGTCTCCCTGGACATCCCCCCTGGAACTTGTGCCCTTCCCTGCTGGCACGGGTGGGCACACCCCCCATCCCACTCATGTTCCCAAGCACTGCCAGGGCCACCTGGGTGACCAGCAGGACATGAGTGGGGGTGGCTTGTGAGAGAGTCCCCAAAGGCTCCCTGTCCCCAGAGAGCAGAGCCACGGGGACCAGGGCAGGTCCCCCAGCAGGTCCCACTGCAAATGGCCCGGTTTGTGCTCCAGGGAGGAACAGGCAAGGACCCAGCTTGGGAGAAGATGCTCCAGGAAAGGACGAAGAGTGTCCAAGACACAGGATTTGGGGCAGGAGAACACCTCAGTGCCCCCTCACACATGTGGTGTGAGTGAGAACAGCCCAGGGCAGAAACACCCACCTGCCCGGGGGCCCCAGCAGTGGGTCAGCACCAGGCTGCAAACAGGGCAGGGCAAAACTTGGCCCTGCAGACCCCACAACCGAGGCCAAAGAGAGACCAGCCAGGCCACCACCCCCAGCCCAGCCTATTGCACCTCCGGACACAAGAGTGGGGACCAAAGCTGTGCTTCTCCTTCCTCCTCTGCACCCAGGAGCCACAGCCCGGGGCACGATCCTGCCCCCAGCAGCACAGACTGCCAGGTCCCTGAGCCCCTGGGGCAGGAGCTCCTCGGGGCGCAGCCCCTGGGCCCTGCAGCACCACAACCTCCTGTAGGGCTGCCCCTGCCTGGGCTCAAACTGCCCAGCACGAGGGAAACCAGGAGCCAGAGAGCAGAGCTGGGGGCCTGCAGAACATCAGCATTCCCTGCCCTGCACAGCCAGGACAGTTTTCCAGAGCTCACTTAAAACAGCCCCTCCAGAACTTTCAGGGTGTTCCACAGGGCCCAGTCAGTCCCAGGATGACCCCAGTCACTCCTGGTCTCTCCCAGTATATCCCAGTATATCCCAGTATATCCCAGCTGCCCCCCCACCCCGAGCTGCCGTCGGACGCCGCCCCCCAAGATGCTGACGGGGGTCGGGGGCTCCGTGCTGGGGTTCCTCTGCCTGGGCCTGCATGGAATGAAGGGGCCAAGGTGACACTGCAGGGCCTCCTGGAACCAAAGAACCCTGAGACATTTGGGAACCTCCTGCAATCAAGGGACAATTGGGAGCCTGCAGGGCCTCCTGGAAAAAAGGGACCCTGAGACACTGTGGAAACTCATGGAATCCAGGGGCCTTTGTGACATGGGGGCCTCATGGAACCAAAGGAACCTGGAAACACTTGGGGAAGTTGTGGAATCAAGGGACCATTGTGACACTGCAGGGCAGGATGGAATTACAGGCACACTGGGACACTGTGGCAGGACATTCCCCCCTGGAATGGGACCAAGACAATGCCCTATTTGCAAATGTATCAGTGCTGAGCTGAGAGGGGCCCAGGCCAGGCCAGGAGATGTTGGAACCAGTCTGGGTTCAACCCTGAATTAACATCCTGATGGTGAGGCAACCCCTGGAGTCCAATGGCTGTCAGTCCATTACTTTATACTGTAAAGTTCCAGTCCCCTTTCCCAGGGGCAGGTTCTTCCAACATAACCCTTCTTGAGGTGTATGAGTGGAGGTTCCTCCCTTGGCTGGAGACCCCCTCAAAGGTCACTCCTGGAGGCTGAGAGCAGAGATTTCCCCACAAGTGTTGGTCTGGGTGAGTCACATCAATCTCTACTTAATAATTATTTATTTTTTGCCAGCTTTAGTATAATTGTTTCAACAATCTTATACTATACTACTGGTAGTTTTAACATTTATATTGTGTAGTAAATAATTCTGATTAAAATCTTTTGTCTGTTCATCTGTGGTAATGAATAGTTCATTTTCTATATCTGATTTTCCATCATTAAAAGCTGCAGGACAAAAGTGGTTCAATCACAGCTCTGTAATTCCTTTAATTCCAACCATTGGCATAATCTGGCAGCCGCCACCAAAACCCCCCCAAAAAACCCACTTCCTGAGAACTGCTCAATATACCCCCAAGGGACATTTGGGACTCAGCTCTGGAGTTCCCCAAGCTCCAAACCTCCACCCCCAAAACCCAAAATGAGACTCTCCCAAGATATCTGCGGTGAGCTCCCCATCCCTGGAGGTGTTGAGGGGTTGTGGGAGCCCCTTGTTGGGGGGTTGGGCTGGACACACTCCTGCACTCCTGGGGCCAGAGAGTTGTCACCACCTTCTCCTGCCTGGGGGGGCTCTGGGGGGACCTCGGCTCCTGGGGGCTCTTCTGCAGCTGCAGAACCTGGAAGGACCCTTCTCTGGGTGGGTCCTCCAGGTGTTCCAGGAGCTTTGGGCTCATCCTGGGAGCAACTGGGCTACACTGGGATCATCCTGAGATCATCCTGGGAGTGACTGGGCTACACTGGGATCATCCTGAGCTCATACTGGGAGAGACTGGGCTACACTGGGATCATATGGAGTGTCTGTAACCATACTAGGGGTGACTGGGACCATGCTGGGAGAGACTGGGGTCACATTGGGACTATATTAGGGGCAACTGTGTTCAACTGGGATCACAGTGGGAGGAATGGGAAGCAACTGAAACCATTCTGGGGGCAATTGGGACCATACTGGGATCACACTGGGAGCAGCTAGGCCCATACTGGGGGACACTGGGATCACGCTAAGGGTGACTGGGTGACTGGGATCATAGTAGACTCATACTGAGAGTGACAAGGAGCATCCTGGGGGCAATCAGGATTCTGTTGGGGACAACTGGGATATACTGGGAGCAACTGGGATCATATTAGCAGTGACTGGGACTATGCTAGTGGCAACTGGGTGAAACTGGCAACTGGGAGGAACAGGGAGCAACTGGGACTGTGCTGGGGGCAACTGGGATCATACTGCGAGTGACTGGGATCATACTGGCAGTGGCTAGGAATATGCTGGGTGCAATTGGGACCCTGTTGGGGGCAACTGGGATATACTGGGAGCACCTGAGATCATGCTGGGAGTGACTGAGATCATACTGGGGGGGACTGCGAGTAACTGGGAGTAAAAAGCATTGTAACGTAAACATATGCAGGTATTCTTCCCAAGAACACCAAGGCAGTGGAAGGATTAAAAAAAGGTTTATTTCAGATGCAAGAAACACATTTTTATGATGCAGCACATCAGACCTTTCAGGGGAAGAAGGCCATGCCCCACCTTCTCCAAGGCTTCTTGTATCTTCCCTCTCTCCCCCCCCCGGCCCCAGGAGGCCTTGTACATGTCTGCAAACATGTCATCTTTCTGTATACCACAGAGAGAGAGAGCTGCTCACACCTTCCCTGCAACTTTCTCTGAAACGCAGGAGGGAAAAAACCCCATCTAACCCGTTTGAAAAGGCATTTTGCAGTTTTTCTAAGCAAAACAAGTTCTAGATTTCCATTACAAATTCTTGCACGATTGCACCTACCCCTAAGAGCATCATACTAGGAGTGACTGGGTTAATACTGGGAGCAAGTGGCCACACACTGTAGGCAACTGGGATCATACTGGGAGTGACTGGAAGCAACTGGGCTCATGCTGGCGTTGACTGGGATCATACTGGTGTTGACAGGAAGCAACTGGGACCATGTCAGGGGCAACTGGAATCACACTGGGAATGACTGGGATCGTACCGGAAGTGACTGGAACTATACTGGGAGTGGCTGGGATCACACTGGGATTACAGGGTGTGTGAACGGAACCTTATGGTGGGTTACTGGGACCTACAGGGCCAACACTGGGAACCAACTGGGGACAGATTGGGACCCAGCTGGGATCAACTGGAAGATACTGGAACCATACTGGGGGGACTGGGACCACAACTGGGGCAAGTGGGATCATTCTGGGAGCAACAGGGCCCATAGTGGGGTCATACTGGGAGTGTCTGGGGATGACTGACACTGGCAGCAAGTGGGATCAACTGGCAGTGACTGGGTCACTGGGGGCAACTTGGCATGCCTGGGCTCTGGGAAGCGCAGGATGGGCAGGAGGGAAAGGGCAACCCCCCCTCCCACTGCTCTGCATTCCCAAAATCCTTGTTCCCAGTTCCCACTCTGGCCCTGACCAGCAGATCCGCTCAGGGATCCCTTTCCCTGGGGGCACTTCCCTGCCCTCTCCCCACCTTCCTGCCCCTGGAAATCAGCACTTAGGAGCCTCATCCCATTGTTCCCTCCTTCTCTTCCCTATTATTATTGGGATCCCCCTGCACCCCCTTTTCCTGGGCACTGGGACCCCCTGCTCAGCCATTCCTGGTTTTCCAGACCCCACTTTCTTTGACTCCTAGACCTCTGTGCTCCCCCTTTCCTGGCACTCCCTGAATCCCCCATTTCCATACACTGAGGCCCCCCTGCACCCCCTTCTGCAGATCCATGACCACCTGCAGCCCCATTCCCCATCATCCCACCTCTCCAAGACCTCAGACCATCCCTTTTCCTTGACCCTAGAACGCCATGAACCCCCATTCCTGCCTCTCCCAGTCCCCAACCCCTCCTTTCCTCAAATCCCAGTACTCCCTGAACCCCCTTCCTGCACATCCCAGGTCTCCCCACCCAATGAACCACCTTTCCCTGACACTGGAGGCCCCTGGACCCCCCTTTCCTGGGCACAGGGACCCTCTAGACCCACTCTAGTGCCAGTCCCTACATTCTCACTTTCTCCTTGATTCTGGGACCCCCCTTGAGCCCCCATTCCTGGGCTCAGGAACCCCCCTTAACCCACTTATCCTGCACCAATAACCCCCTGCACCCCCTTTCCCAGCCATCCCGCCTCTCCCAGCCCCCAGGTCTCCCTTTTCCTTGACCCTGGGACCCCCTGGACTCCCGTTCCTGCCTTTCTGAAACCCCAGACCCCTGTGTTTTGAACACTGAGGAACCCCCTGAACCCCTTTTCCTGTCATTCTGTGTCCCCCTACCCTGTGACTCCCCCTTTCCCTGACACCGAGGACCCCTGGACCCCCACTGACATCCCATCCCACCTCTCCAATCTCTGCACCCCCCTTTCCGTGGCCCTGGGACCCCCGGGAACCCCCTTCCCCAGCACTGTGTCCCCCCTGCACCCCCAAGACTCAGCCCAAAATAACCCTCCCAGCACTTCCCCCTCTCTGCTCTCTCCACTTTGGGGGCCCGAGGGTCCCCCCTCTCCCGGATCCCCCTCTCGGGCTACCAGGGCTCCCCCCTCTCCGTGCTCCGGGCTGGCAACCAAGGGCCTGACCCAGCAACACCGACCCCACCGCGGGGGGGACCCGCATCCCCCCACCTACCGCCGGGAACCCACACCGGGACCCCCAAAAACACCTCCCGGGGACCCCCGATAGCCCCCCAAGGCGCATTTGCGGCTCAGCTTTGGGGTCCTGCAACATCCAAACATCCTCTCCCTCAAAACCCCACAAACCCAGAGCCCCCCCAGACATTCGGGGCTCGGCTCTGGAGTCCCGCAGCACTTTCTCTCTCCTCTTGCCCGGCCCTGTTTCCCAGCTCCGGCCCAGCCCCGCGGCAGCACCAACGCGGCATCCAAGCCCCGGGGCCATTCCTGCTTCCCTTCCCGGCCTTTCCCGGGCCCAGCCCGGCTCTCCTGTTCTATCCCACCCCCGCACCGAGCTTTGGGGGGCACGGCGGGGATTGGGGGGCTCTGCTGGGCCACGAAGGGACCCCAAGGGAAGCCCTTTCCCGCCGTCCCACCTCCCCTTATTCCCCCTCTCCCACCCCTTTCCCACCGTCCCCCCAAACCCCGGCTCCTTCCCAGCTCCCTTTGGGGGTGACCCACCGCCCCTCGCGCTCAGTTTGGGGGTCCCATCCCCTCTTTTCCCCCTCTCTTCCCCCCTTTCCCACCGTGTCCCCCCCGCTCACCCGAGAGCTCCGCGGCCGCAGGGACGGAACAGGAAAAGGCGGAGCGGGAGGAACGGGAGGGGATAAAGGAGGAAAAGGAAACGAGAGAGGATCGCCCCGCCCCGTCCCGCACGTTCCTGGGAAGAAGGAGCTCGTCCCAAAAATCTTGGTTGGTTGGTTCGTTGATTTTTGTTCATGGCGGGCAGGGGGGGTGAATGTTTGGATCTTGCAGGACCCCAAAGCTGAGCCCCAAATGCCCCTTGGGGGGATATCGAGGATCCCCGGGAGGTGTTTTTGGGGGTCCCGGTGTGGGTTCCCGGCGCTGGGCGGGGGGATGCGGGTCCCCCCCCGCGGTGGGGGTCGGTGATCCCGGGTCAGGCCCCGCCGCCTCCGCTGTCCCCCGGTACCGGCGGGGGGGGGGCTGGGCCGGGGGGGACGGACGGACACGACCCAGCGGGTTTGGGGACCCCTCGGGAGAGCCGGGGGTGGGGGGGAGGAACCCTGGAGTGGGGAGAGCGGAGCGGGGCGAGAGCGGAGCTGGGGGACCCCCGGCAGCCTGGAGGGGGCGGGATCCCAAAGACGGGTCTCCTGTAAGGCTGGACAAGGAGGGAGCCTGGACAGGGGGACCCCTGAGGTCCCTGGAACAATAGAGCTGAGAAATCAGAGAGGGGGGACCTCCGGGTTTCCTGGCACCCCAAAACAGAGAGTCGGGGGAGAATAATCCCATGGGACACCCCTGCAATTGGTAAGCAGGACTCGGGAGAGAGGACCCCCAACAGCATAGAACAAGGGGACCCGCAGAACCCCAAAACTGAGAGTCCAGAGAGGGAGAGCTCCTGGGACTTTTGTTTTCAACTGAAACTTGTTCTTCTGCAGTTTTGGGGGATTAATCTAAATGTTTCTGAGGTTTCTTAGGCTGAATCTTGATATTTTGGAGGTTTTATGGTCACAAGATGCCCAGTGACTTCTAGAGATGGACTTGGGCAGGAGAAACCCCCAACCCAACGCACTCACACCTTGTTATTCCCCCCACAGCAGGATTTCTCCTTCCCAAACCTTGGCCAGATGGAGGAGAAGACTGTGAGGAAGAGGAAGATGCCCCAGGACCCCCAGGCAGGTGAGGAGGAAGTCAGTGCCCCTTTGCCCCTGTCTTGTCCTGTATCTCCCAGCCGAGCATCGCCCCCGGCTGCAGGACAACCCCGCTGCCGCCGCCGTCCTGCCGGGGCCGGAGTTGGGAGGATGTCCTTGGCCTTCCCTCTGGGCCGGAGGCAAATCCCCTCCCTGTCCTTCTTCCCTCCTGCCCCAGGCCCCGAGCTGAGGACGGAGAGCCCGGAGGACAAATCCCCCCAGCAGAGCCTGGTGGGAGAGGCTGTTTTGAAGGGCTCCACGGCGCAGGAAGGCAGCGGGGAGGAAAAGCCACGAAGGTACCCCAGGAGGAGGGTCTCCAAAGGCAGCCCAGGGTGCTCTGAGGAGGAAAGACCCACTCTGCGCCGGGAAGGTGGCCGGAGCTTGAGCCAGAGCTCCAGCCTGGAGGTCCATGAGCAGTTTCACACCAGGGAGAAACTCTTGAAGTGTTTGGAGTGTGGGAAGTGCTTCAGGCAGAGCTCCCACCTCCTTTCCCACCAGCGCATCCACACCAGAGAACGTCCTTACACATGTGGGAAATGTGGGAAGAGCTTCAGTGACAGCTCTGCCCTGAGCAGACACCAGAAGATCCACACTGAGAAACGGCCCTACAAGTGCTTGGAATGTGGGAAGTGCTTCAGACAGAGCTCCAACCTCCTTGCCCATCAGCACATCCACACTGGAGAACGTCCCTACACATGTGGGAAATGTGGGAAGAGCTTCAGTGACAACTCCACCCTGAGCAGACACCAGAAGATCCACACTGAGAAACGACCCTACAAGTGCTTGGAATGTGGGAAGAGCTTCAGCGAGAGGTCAACCCTGAGACGACACCAGCATATCCACACTGGAGAGCGGCCCTACAAGTGTGGGAAATGTGGGAAGAGCTTCAGCCGCAGCTCCCACCTGATCATCCACCAGATCATCCACACCGGGGAGCGACCCTTCAAGTGCTTGGAATGTGGGAAAAGCTTCAGTGACAACTCCTACCTCCTCACCCACCAGAAGATCCACACTGGGGAACGGCCCTACAAGTGTGAGGAATGTGGGAAGAGCTTCATAAAGAGCTCCAATCTCCTCAGCCACCAGCGCATCCACACTGGGGAACAGCCCTACATGTGTGGGGAATGTGGGAAGAGCTTCAGACAGAGTTCCCACCTGATCCACCACCAGCAGATCCATACTGGGGAACGGCCCTATCCATGTGAATGTGGGAAGAGCTTCAGCCGCATTTCCAGCCTCCTCACCCACCAGCGGGTGCACAGCGGAGAGCGGCCCTACACGTGCTTGGAATGCAGGAAGAGTTTTAGCGACAGCTCCACCCTCATCCGCCACCAGAAGATCCACACTGGGGAACGGCCCTACAAGTGTGGGGAATGTGGGAAGAGGTTTCAGACCAGCTCGAATCTCCTCAAGCATCAGCGGACACACACAGGGGAGAGGCCCTTCCGCTGCACCGACTGCGGGAAGAGCTTCAACCAGAGCTCCCACCTCATCAGGCACCGGCTCATCCACAGCGGGGAGAGGCCCTACAAGTGTGACGAGTGTGAAAAGAGCTTCTCCCACAGCTCTACCTTGACCAAACACCAACGGACCCACCAGTAAGAGAAGCCTTGCAAGTGCCCTGATTGCAGGAAGAACTTCATCCGCTGCTCCAACTCCATCAACCATCAAAGGACCCACGTTGGGCACAGACCTGCTGACCCACATTCCAGGTGATCCATGCTGGGCAGTGTATTGGGTTTGCCAGGTTTTGGTAGCAGGGGGACTCCAGGGCTGGGTTCTGTGAGGAGCTGCCAGAAACCTCCCCATGTCCAACGCCTGTCCCAACCCCCACTGAGGAAGAGGGTGACCCAGGTTCTTGTTAATTGACCCCTTGGGGCAGATTAGAGTTAAGGGACGGTGAATGATTGGTGGTTATAACTATAAATAGTAGAGTTTAGTTTAGAATACTTTGGTTGCCATGTAAAGCAGGTTTGGAGCAGTTTTGGTTCCTGTCTATAGTGATAGAAAGCATAAAAATAACACTTAAGAAAATGTATAAGGGAAAAGAAAGAATCAGAGTAGAAAGATGCAGTCTCACCCTGAGGATCCAGCACAGACTTGGTTGGTACAATTCCCACATCCCTTGGTCCAAGTGATGGTCGAGGTGTTTTACAGTTGGGGGTGGGGGAAGCCCCTGAAACACAGTGAGTTAATACATGTTCAGGTTCAGGAACACCCAGGTTCCTCCCCTGGGAGCAGTTTTACACTGTCTGATGTAACCCTGGGGATCATGGGGCACTTTGGGGGTCCTTGATGGTTTGAGGCCCCTTCTCACACATCACCCTGCCTCTCACATCTGTGGTTGAGCCAGTTGTGGCCCCTGAGAAGGGATGAAAACTTCCAGGCTCTGTGGGAATGTCCCAGTCCTTCCCCAGGTGGAGTTTTCCCCCTGAGCCAGTTGTGTAAGGGAGGACATTGCCCTGATCCAAAGCACTGTCCCCGCTGGCAGGATCTGCTTCTGAGGGGCCTCTTCCCTTCTCTGGCTCCAAACCCAGCCTGTCCTCTTGGGGGGTGGGTGTTCCCCCCCTCTGTCCCTGGGCAGTTCCTTTGCCCATGGGCAGCAAATGAGGGGGGCTTTGAGGGGAACATGAAGGGCAGGGGTTGGGGCCGAGGTTGGGGGTGAGATGGGCATAACTGGCCTCCAAGATGGATCAAGAATTTGGACCCCCATGAGTCCTCCTTGTGTCACCCCACTGGGGGGCTCCTGAGGGGCCACCTGTTGCCTAAAATTGTCTCTTAAAGAAACCTCTAGGACCCAATTGGTGAGTTTTAGCAGCAGACATTCTTTATTACGATGTGCTGCACGGTCACACACGTCGGGTGCCCTGGGAATCAGTTCCCAAAGTGCACACAGAGGTGTCTCCACTGCAGCTGATATGTCAGCATTACATGATTATTCATTTTTCATTCCCCACATTCCTGTTATGTATTCATGACATTTCCCAACACTTATTAGCATATATGCATATCCTTATAAGGTCTCTGAGGGGCTTCATCGTGAGTGTCTCATGGTCGTCTGTGTCTGGAGCCCCCAAAGTTCTAAGTGACCACCTTATGAACTTCTTTAAGACAATTCACCTGAGTTACTCAGTATTGCTTGGCTGCTGTCTCAGTTCCCTTCTTCATTGTTTCATTACTTTGCTTGGTTAGTACCTTTAAATCCCTTGCATCAGCTCTGTGGAGTTTCTATGGTACATTCTGCTGCAGAAGCTTAGTCCTTGTTACATCTCAAAACTCAAATATCACTCCCCTGTTTTTCTTAAGACTTGACCATTAGGCCAATGTCTCATTATTCAAAGCATACTTTGAACCATAAGTGACTACAACAGCTACAGCATTAAATCATAATGCAAGATAATACACAAACATGGATTATAATTTTTATGGTTCAGTCTGTTCGCCTTTCCAATCAAATGGAGCTTTCTTAACTCGAGGATAGTGTGTCCAAGGTCCTTCTTTGCAATTGTAACTGCTGTAAATGGGGTCAAGAAAACCTGGAAAGGGCCTTTCCCCTTTGCCTGAGGGGGCTCAGAGTCCCCCCATTTGACGTGGACCCAATGGCCAGGCAGGGACAGATAGGCTGGGGTGTCCAATCCACTGGCCAAGGTGTCACCACAAATCTCTGGAGTTTCTGCAGGGTGGATCCTAAAGTGTCCATTAGTTCATAGGGGCTTAAATAGTCTCTTCTCCCAGGCTGATCCTGAATTCTCAGCAATGCCATAGGCAGGGCCTGCACCGATGTCCTTGAGGTTTCCTGGCAAATGTTACTTGTCTTGTGTCCCACTGCTGCAATAAAATCTGATCCTTTATCTGATGACATTCCTAGAGGAATTCTGAACCTGGGAATAATGCGGTTTAAGAGAACCTTCAGTACTTCTCTTGCATTATTGGTGCAATAAGGACAGAGCTCTGGCCATCCACTAAAGGTATTGACTAGCACTAAAAATGTACCAATATCCTTCTTTCCGGGGTAACTCAGTAAAAACTATTTGCAGATAATCTCCAGGAAGATTTCCATCTTTTGTGACTCCTACAGTTATTTTATTGCTAGTGTTTGGGTTCTTTCATGCTCTTTTTACATATTTTTTTCCCATATTTATAGGTGGGGCTGTCACCTGCCCTGTAGGGGTGACAGCCCATCCTGTACCTTGAAAGTCAACTTTGAGCAATTCCATTCACTGAAAGTCCTTTTTTATTGTACTTTGGGGCAATTTTAGGTAACGTGACCTCCTTTTCTGGGACTAAAGCCAGAATGTCTTTTTCTGCTGCTTCTTTTGCAGATTTGTCAGCAAAATGGTTTCCAATTTCAGGGAAAGTTTTCAATGCCAAATGTTGCCCTTTTTCCTTAAGTCCAGGGCTAAGAGCAGTTAGTTCTGCTTTCTGAGCAGAGACAGTCGTTGGGGAGGCCAAGATTCGATTCCCTTGTCTGGAGTGGTCACTGCACACCCTGTCACTCGTTTTCCCTCCCAAACAAAGCTGCTTCCATCGTGTACAATTCCCAGTCAGGGTTTTTGGCTGGAATAGGCCTTGGCTCTTCACTGATGCCCAGGAAATTGTGCAAGCACTCCCAGAGCAACATTCTGTCTGTCATAGGTAAACAGTTCAAATGATTTTGAGAGATCTGGCAGACCCAGAGCCGGGGCTCTCATCAGGAAATCCTTGGCTGCTTAAAGGCTGCTCTTGCACCGTCTGTCCAGGTGAGGAAATTCTTACAGGCTGTTTTTAAAAGCTCATCTAATGGTGTTACCAAAGTCCATAGTGAGCAATCCAGAGTCAACACCATCCTGCCATTCCCAGGAAGGCACTTCATGAACTGTTCATGGCTTGGGGAGGAGTCAGGTGGCTTCTTCTCCTCCTTCACAGTTTCTGGATTTTCTCATTCCTAAACAAAGATTTCTTGGCTTTCCTTGCTCAAGGGGATGCAGGAAAAGACATCTTGTAAATCTAAAACTGTAAATGATTACAGGTTATCATTTAAGGGAGTTCTCTCAGGTCCTGCCCTAATCAATAATCTTTCCCATTTGCTTTCTTTATGGGTACTTGTATTCCCAGTCTACAAGCAAATCATGCTTAGCAAATTTGTGTGCTACTGGAACCAATCCAACTTGGCTTTCTAATTTCAAAGGATTCTGCTTTTGCCTTATCAGTACAGCTTCTGGCTTAAGGGTAATTCTTACAGGTGCTGCCTTTCCTGATTTTCATAGAATCCCACTGGCCCACACGATAGGAACAACTGCATCTTCAGCTTCCCTTGGGATGTTGCTGCTAACTGGAGTTATTTCCTGCTCAAGAAGAGTTGCTGCTTCAACATATTTAGTCTCAGCAATTACAATTTCAATGTGCCCATTTTTAAATTTAATTTCTGCCTCAAGTTTTCCAATCAATCTCTTCCTAGCAAAGGTTTAGGGGAGTTTGGCAAATAGAGAAACTGATGACTGTTTTCCTAATTTAACCCCTGTCACACCAATAACCTTTGCAGTGTCATTCCTTAATTCTCCTTCTGTTGTGTTAAGAACTGAGTTGCACCTGTGCCTGACTAATACATGGGCAACCCAGACAGTGGGGACTCCACCTCACACCTTTGAACCAGACAATAGTGTCAACATCATGCTCAGGATATAAAGTGGGGGAGAGAAGGAGGAAGGGGGGACCTTTGGAGTGATGGAGTTTGTCTTCCCAAGTCACTGTTCTGTGGGATGGGGCCCTGCTCTCCTGGAGGTGCTGACCACCTGCCCAACCATGGGAAGCAGGGAATGAATTCCTTGTTTTGCTTGTGTGTGCAGGTTTTGCTTGTCCTTATTAAACTGTCTTTATGTCAACCCATGAGTTTTCCAGCTTTTCCCCTCCCAGTTCTCTCCCTGATCCTGCTGGTGGGGAGTGAGAAGTGGCTGGGAGGGGCTTGGGGGCTGGATGGGGTGAAACCACAACAGCCTTTGTTGGTGTCCAGCGTGGGGCTGGGAGTGTTGGAGATACTGACAGGTGGGATTGGGATGTGCTGCTGGAATTTACAGCTGCTGGTGCTGTCTGGAGCTCCTGGCTGTGTGTCAGAATCTGGTGCTCCTTAGTGGCTGCTCGTTGCTGTCACTGCTGCTGAGCTGCTCAGCTCTGATCACCTCACTGTGCTGTGCCTGGGAACGTTGGGCAACAGCCCCGGCGATGTGCCCGGACTGGCAGGAGGCCTGGGAATTGCTGCTGCACTGGACAGGCTGGAACTCGGTGTGAACTTGAGCTGAAGGGCCTGTGACCTGTGGATGAGTCCAGGATGGAGCAGAGACCCCCCCCTGCAGCCTGGGGAGGAGCCCACGCCAGAGCAGGGGATGCCCAAAGGAGGCCAGAGCCCGTGGGAAGCCTCTGCAGAGCCTCGGAGAGAGGAGCCCACGCAGAACAAGCTCCTGCAGGGCTTGTGACCCCGTGGGGGACCCACGGTGAAACAGCCTGTTCCCTAGGGACTGAACCCATGGAAGGGACCCACAATGAAGCAGGGGAAGGACTTCTGTCCCTGAGGGGGAAGCAACAGCCACAAACATGTGATGAACTGACCATAATCTCAATTCCCATCTCCCCTGTGCCACCAAGGGAAAGGAGGGAGGGAATCGGGGACAAAGTGAAGCTCAGTGTTTTTTTCAGGATTTGTTTCACTTCTCATTCTCCTGCTCTGATTTGGCTGGTCATAAATTGAGTTAATTTCCCCAAGTCGTGTCTGTTGTGCCTGTGACAGCGATGGGTGACTGACCTCTCCCTGCCCTTAATCCCGACCCACGAGCATTTCCTTCTGTCCCCTGCCCTGATGTGGAGGGGAGTGAGGGAGTGGCTTTGGTGGCCCCGGGCCCCCAGGCAGGGCCAGCCCAGCCCAGGAATCTCTGCAAGAATTCCATCCGGCTCCATCTGTAAGGCAGCCGTGGGCAGGCGGCCCCAGAAATACCAACTGGGCACAACGGGACAGGGGGAGGGGAAGCGGGTACCGGGGGGGGGGAAATCTCCTTCCTCCGGGCTGGCAGGGAGAGGAGGGAGAACCTGGTGCCGAGTAAAGGGGAGAGGAGGAGGGACGAGGCTGGAGCTCTGGAAGGCGCTGGGGGTGGCTGCGGGGCAACCGCGACATTGCTTTCCAAATCTCTGAGGTGAAAGGAAGCGCCGTGAATTCCGTCATGGAAAAGGGAGGAGAAATAGCAGGTGGTGGAAATGGCCACCCGTTCGGACTCAGTTTTCCGTCTGGATGACATTCCCGACAGAGCCCGAGCGCCGCTGGACACCAGTCCCTGACAGCGCCGTGCCCCGAGGGATCTGAGCTCCGGCTGGCGGGGCTGGAAGCTCCATCCAGCAGCTCCGCGCCTGCTCCGCGCTCACCCCCCAAAGCCCGGGATGGACCGAAGGGTCTGGGACACGGCCCCGTTCGGGGGGGCAGAGCCACTGCTGGGAGCACCGGGGGTCCGAGGGATCCTTTAACCCCCTCGTGCAACTTCAAGCGCCAGAGGCCAAATCCTGTCTTCTAGGGCTGTCCCCTCCCCTCCCCAGCTTGTTGGGTTTGATTCCAAACTGCAGCGAGCCCCCCTTGCCCCATGGCAGCAGCCGGTCCCGTGACACAGCCCCGGGAGCCGGGATAATGCCCGGCAGTGCCCAAGAGTGAATGAGGGGAGGGGGATTCATAGGGACCAGCGCCCCTTCCTGCCCATAAGAAAGGTTTTTAATCCGTCTGAGCGATTTCCCGGCGTTTCTCGGCTCGGCGGGGCCGGGCAGGCGGCAGCGGGACACGCGGGGCCCGGGCCGTGCGGGCGGACCCGGTTGGGAACTGCGGGGCGGCCTCAGCGCGGGGCCCGAGGGCGGAGCGGACCCAATTGGGAACAACCCCCCGATCTCCCCCAGGGCCCGAGGGCGGAGCGGACCCGGTTGGGAACACTCCGCTCGGCCCCGGCCGGTCCTGCGGGACGTCGCCGCTCCTCGCGCGGGTGGAGGGGTCGGTCGGGGCCGCGCCCGCCCGTCCCTCGGGGCGGCTCTTTCGGCGACACGGGCCGGCGGGGACCCCCCGGTGCCGCTCATCGCCCCCTCACACCCCGCGGTGCTGCCCCACCGGTCCCTCGGGGCAGCTCTTTTAGATGCAGCGGGAGCACCTCAGCGCAACCTTTTACTCCAGTGATTTTATTCTCTATATTTTATGGTTATTCGTACCTCTCCTGTCCCTCGGTGCATCTCTTTCGGTGACACGGGGTGGCGGGGGCCGCTCAGTACCGATTTTTATTCCATTCACTATTTTGTGTTCACACCTCGCCCGTCCCGCAGTGCAGCTCCTTTCGTGACACGAGGCGACAGTCACCCCGCGGCGGCTCCTTAAACCCCGTCCCGCCCACAGCGCAGCTCTTTTGGTGACACGGGCGGCAGGAACCCCTTAGCGCAGTTCTTTATTTATTTTATTCAATTGATTTTATTCTATTCGTTGTATTTTATTGTACTCACACCTCGCAGGTCCTGCCGCGCAGCTGCTTCAGGGACACGGGGCGGCAGAGACCTCTCTGTGCCTCCTCGTCGGTCCCTTGGGGCGAGTCTTTTAGATACAAGACAGTGGAGACTCCCCAGTGCGGCTTTTATGGTGTTTTATTTTATGCTCTATATTTTACTCCATTCACAGCTCGCCCCCCGCCCTCGGCGCGGCCCTTCTGGCGACACCCGATAGCGCAGGTCCCTCGGTGCAGCTCTTTCAGTGACAGGGGGCGGCGGGGACATCTCAGTGCAGCTTTTTATTCTATTTATTTTACTCTATTCTCTGTATTTTATTCTATTCTCACCCCTCCCGTCCCTCGGGGCAGCTCTTTCAGTGACACGGGGCGGCAGAGGCCCCTCGGTGCCGTTCATCGCTCCCTCACAACCCCCGGGGCTGCCCTGCCGAACCCTCACTACAACTCTTTTAGATATCGGGTGGTGGAAGCCCCTCGGAGCAGATATTTTATTCCATTATTTTATTCTCTATATTTTATTCTATTTAACACCTTGCAGGTCCTGTCGTGCAGCTCCTTCGGTAACACGGGGCGGTGAAGACCCCCCGATGCGATTCTTTTATTATATTTTACTCTGTGAATTTTATTCCTTTCACACCTCCCGTCCTCGGTGCCGCCCTTTTATCACCGCCCCGTGATGCGGCTTTTTCGGGGATACCGAAAATCGCCCGACCTCCCGATGCCGCCCCACCGGTCCCTCGGGGCAGCTCTTCTAGATACGGGGCGGCGGGGACCTCGCTAGTGCAGGTTTTTTTCTAATTATTTTATTCTTTATTGTATTCATAGCTCGCCTGTTCCGCTGTGCAGCTTCTTCACTGACACGGGCCGGCCGGGACACCCGGGGGGTGTCATCAACCCCTCACCCCCCCCGGTTCCTCAGTGCAGCTCTTTTAGATATGGGGTGGCGGAGAGTCCCCCAGTGCGGCTATTTTGTTTTCCTTTGTTTTATTCTCTGTATTTTATTCTATTCAGACCTCGCCCCCCCTCTCTGGCGACACCCGACAAGGCTCGTCCCGCGGTGCGCTTCTTTTCCTGTATTTTCCTCTCTTGTCTGGATTTGATTCCATGCCCACCCCGCCCGGCCCGGGGCAGCTCCCCCAGGGCCCGCCCGCCGCCGCCGCTCCCCGGGGCCCTCCCCGCGTCCTGCCGGGATCCGACACCGCCGGCGGCCCCGGCTTCAGCTGGGGACAGCACACAAGTGCTGCTGGGGGGTCCCACCTCAGTTCGGCTTGGTTTGTGCTTCCCAGGCTGGGCAAAACCCATTGTTGGAGTTTTCTGCCAGAAATCCGTCCCCTCCTCCGCTCAGCCAAGTGGACTGGGGGCCTTTTTCCCTTCTGGGAATAAATAAAACCGATATGTTGAGCCCCGACAGGACACAGCAGCCCTGCAGCCTGCGGAGCCTGTGCTCATCTGTGTCTGGCAGAGGAACAAAGCAGCTCAGGGACAAATGAATCAGTGGTTAATTAGCCTAATGCATTGCTCCAAAACAAGGGGTGGGAAAAGTGAGGCTCCAGGGCTTCCAGTCCCTCATATATGGCCGGGAAAGCCGGCCTTCAGCCCCACAACACTGTATTTGTATCTATTTTTCGATAGATCTGGCGTTTCATTGATTGGATCTCGACATTTTTTAACTCTTTTAATGTCACTTTATTAATTCTCTTAGAGATCAGGATCAAGACCTTGATCTTTTATTTTCACCGTTTTGGGGAGCTGAGGAGGGTTTTTCTCTCAGTGTCTGGTGCTGCAGCTTCTCGTCCTTTCCCCCGGTTTTCCATCCTCTGGAGACAACCCCCGCACCTCGATGCCCCTCACCGGAGCGTCAGGGCAAGTCCCCCCGGCAGCTGTGGGGCTGTGGTTGGCTGCTGTCCCACTCCCCTAAGCTGGGATCCCAAAAGAGGGAGCAGAGGGATTTTTGGGGACACGCAGCTCCTCCTGCTCCTGTGCAGGGGGGTCTGCAGGGGTTTGGGGGAGTCTCACCAGGGTGCTTTGCCCCAGGACACCCTGCCTTGGCCTCTAGGGGGTTGAGGGGGTGACGGGTGCTCTTGAGCCCCTCCTTTTTTCTGTACTCCTTCCTTGAACACAGGATCTGGCATCCAGTGCCCCGAGGGGTCCTTGACCGCAGCTGTCCCCCCGCTGTCCCCTCGGGGGCCCTTACAGTCACCCTGGCGCTATCCCTCGGGCTGGGTGAAGAATGGCCCCCACGGGCTTTTTGGGGTGGTGGTGGAGGGGTCCGGGTACCCCTCTGGTGTTTTCAAGCATGTGATGAACCGGGAGCAAAACCCCCAAATCAGGTTTCCTGGCTGCAAAGCTCAGTGGGGCTGCCCCATGGCACTGCACTGCCCCTGGAACCGGTCTGCACCGGGGCTGTGAGGGGGGATGGACTGGGAGCACTGGGAGGGGCTGCTTGCAGCAGCCCTGACACCCTCCCACAGATCCCCTCCTCCCCTCCAGCCTTCACCGGGGGTGCCATGAGGTTTCTTCACCCACCACCCACATTGGAGTTGTCCCACAGCTATTCCGAGGCTCCTGCAGAGGCATCTTTGGGGGGTCAGGATTAGGGGGGCCCTGAGACCTCTTGATGCAGCCCCAGGAGAGCAAAGCCCCCTGAGCAGACATGGGTGTGTCCCCCCTGCTGCAGAGGAGAGACCCCCGGCCCCAGCACCACCTCTGCCCTGCCCAGCTCCTCTAACACTGGAGGCCTGATTGTTAAGAGGTTCTGGGGCTGTGGAGTCTCTGAAATGACTGCTCTATATATGGCAGTTTCCCAGCTAGCATAGAAGTCAGGGTATTTGGATTAGAAGGAAGAAAAGTAGAAATCCAGGTGTCATTAGTAAAGTATTACGATCTCAGATTTTTCTTAAAATCTAGGGACTGAAAGGTAAAGAATATTTTTTTCCCTCTGAGACATCCCAGGGACTTTGGCTGCTACAGCTCCAACCTGTCAAAGGCACTCACAGGGGCTCCATGGGGACATTCCAAGGATCTCCAGCCTGCTAAAGAGCCGGGATGTCACAGACACTCACAGGGGTTCCTGTCCTGGGCACAGTGGGAGTTTAAGGCAAAGTCTATTAGAGAAGCTCCCATTGAGTCATGAGGTGCAGAAAGGACCCCCAACACCCCCCAGAGACCCCCAACCCCCCCCCCCCAGACCCCCTGGCTTTCTAAACTACTTCCCCCAGAGAAGCGTGGCAGTGGCTAGATCCAATCTTAGCCCCAGACTTCGTCAATGGTTTCTGTGTAAAGGATTATGCAAGTCTGATTGAACCTCCCCAGCTCTGCCCCCTCCTGCCTCTTCCTCTGCACTTGGGAGAGGAGAGAGGAAAAATCTGCATCACCCTCCTGCTTCCCAGCCCAGAAACAATTTTGGAGCTGCAGCTGCTGCTCAGCACCCACAGCTGGTTCTTATTTGGGGCTGATTTTGTTAAATCTCTTATTCTGGGAGAGAGATGGAGCCTTTTCCTGGAGCAGAGGCCCTGCTCAGGGGTGGGAAATGGTTCTGCGTGTGGAGGGCTGGTGGGATCCATTCCCCCTGACCCACCCCTTGCACTTGTGGCTGGTGGGTGAATGGGTTGGAGGGGCCCTTGGAAGGGGGGAAAAGCTTTGAGGGAGAGAAATTCCTGTGCCTCCATCCCGTTTTCCCACTTCTTCCTTCCCAACCTGTTTCTCACCCCGAAACACCCCAAGCTGCAGCCTGGAGCAGGAGGAATTTGAGGGATGGAGACAGTAACAAAGGGCTGCATCAATTAAACCTTATTAAAAATTCAAGCATTTGGACAGGAAAAAAACATCCTTTTGAGTCTTGCCTTTGCAAACACAGGCAGGGGGTTCTCACCTGGAAAATATTTACCTGGGGAAGTACCAGGTGCAGGGGCTGTAATAAATTTATTTACAGTGGTGATGCATGACATCTCAGGCACAGACCCCATGCAGTATAATGGAATCCTTTATTACAGTTCTTTCACGGTTTATATACCCCGTTACAGCAGCAGTAAATTCCTGTTAGTAACTTTTCTCTAGATCTACTTTTTAGTTAAGCATTCACTGCCCATGAGAAAAATACTCCCAAACAATTTCCTCCACACAAAGACACATCTCACTACGTCCGCTAGAACCAAGCCACACATTAGAATCTTTTTCACCCATGGCCCCAATCCCAAAGTCCGATCCCATCCTTCAAAGGGGTTCCATCTGTTGTTCACCATCAGTTTCTTTGTTAGGTCCTGTAACTGTTGTAAAGCTTTTGTGAATGGAGGTTGATTTGTCACTCAAGTTCATGCAACACATTCCATCAAATCCTTCCCATCCATGTCCCTGTGCTAAAAGCAAAAAGTCAATAGCAGCTCCGTTTTGCAAAGCAGCATGTCCCACTGACTGAGCATCAGTCAATAAATCTGCAATAGCCTGACTAGTAGCATTTGTCTGTTTTGCTAACCAACATCCTAATTTATTTAATGTAGCTACAGTTTTTGCAGCTGCCACTCCAAGTGCTAGGAAAGAGGCAACAATTCTTGTCCCCTGATTCCAAAATTCTACATTATCCCTACATTCACTAGTGAAGGTGTGTACATGTCTCTCGTATCTATAACAGTGTTTTAGGATCATTGTTGTATTAGGAGTGAACAAGGTTAATTTTCCTACTGTATAAGGTCCTCCAATAATTTGTGCTGGTACCAAAACCCAGGCTCGATCTCCACAAAAGAGGAAAAGACTGGATGGTAAGGTCATGGGACTGGAAAAGGATAGGGTACTATTATCTACATGCGAACACCATAGAGACACGTTACTAAATGGTCTGGTACCTGTAACATTCCACGAGGTGCTGACATTGTTCCTAAACATTATACATCAATGTGCATCCAGGGATTCTAACAATTCCAGTTCTTGAGGGGGATTTGTACCTGGCTGACTTATGTGAGGCCACCACTCATCCCAGGAGTCATAAGTGTTGTTTCTCATAAGATTCTGGCAGGAGGATGGTGCATGCAGTGAGTGATTACAAAGAGTGAACAATTCCTGCGGATCTAGAGGAACACCTACTAAGCAAGTCAAAAAAGGGTTGTTGGGTGTTGCAGTGCTAAGACACAGGGTATCCTGACCCGTTACATTGGCTAATGTAACCCATACGTTCTGTTTCAGTTGAGCCACCAGCCATCCTTGAGTTACTGCCATTACAGTGGCAAAAAGCATACATGAACAGGTATCAACAGATACGTGAATGTATTTTAGTCTGCTAAGGGAGGGATAATGAGCGGTATCAGTTTGCTAGATGTCACAGGGCTGTAAGCCCCGAGGGTTCACACCATGTGGCAAAGGCAAAGGACTTATATCCTGGCAATCAGGGCAACTGCGAATAATGTTTTGAGCCTGTTCTCCTGTGTGAAACCATAGGACCTTTGCAAAGCTTTTGCATTTTGATGGAAAAAATCATGTGAAAGTCTGGCCTGTTGATAGGCATTAGGGGTTTTTGCTGCTGCAAGCAAGGAAGTCTGCTATTTGATTTCCCTGTACAATTGGGCCTGGCAACACTGAACGTAAAACAAAATATTCATGGTGATGGTATTCTAATAAAAACAACAACTGCCTAAGGAGTGAAAACAATCGTTGATTAGAAACTGTTTTGAGAAATGCTCTGTCTAAGCGCTGAATAATACCCGTGACATAAAGTGAGTCAGCAACAATATTCAAAGGACGCTGTTAAAGAAGAGTAAAGGCACGAACAGCAGCTGCCAGTTCCACTACCTTTGTAGAGCCTGTAACAAAACTAACATCTGAGTTCCATTTATCACTGTCTGTTTCCCATGCTACCACGGCTTTTCCCGTTGCCCCCGACCCATCTAACAGTTAAAGCATTTGGGATAGCAGCTCGAGAAAGGTGGGTCTTTAACTGTAAAGGCAAGGCTGACAGCGAATGTAACAGCTTGTGACGAGGAAGAGAAAATTTTCTCTCTCAATAAATTCCGCTAAGGCAATCTGCAATGGCATGTGCTGTTGAAGCCAAAAAGCAAAATCTTGTTTTGCAACCGCTATATAAATTACTGCAGGATCACATGCCATTAATTGTTGCAAGCAGTGTCTGCCTCGCTGTGTGAGCATAGTCAACATTTCAATACCTGTGGTTACTGTTTTAGGAAAGGCATGAGGCAGAAAAACCCACTCCAGAACTTGTAAGGGGTTCATCCTACTGGCATAAGCGGGCATAAGGTTGAAATGTATTATAAATTAAATTTTAAAAGACTGGTAATTCCAGTCTGCGGCAGCTATATCGACCCTGAATAGCCTGAAGCACAAAAGACAAAGCCTGTTCTGCTTCATTAGTTAATGAACGAAGTGAAGATAAGCCAGGATCACGCTTTAACAACTCAAACAATGAGGCCAATTGTTCTGTAGATATGCCTAATTGCGGTCGCACCCAATTCATGGTGAGGAGAGGCCCGGGGAGCGGCGACCCTCGCAGGGGGCCGCCGGAGCGGGAGATGCGTTTGCTCCCAGCGGCGCTGGGAGCCGCGTGTTCCCCGCTGCTGACAGCGCCAGCAGCACGGCCGGGCAGTCTGAGGCCGTGGGGGCCGCTGCCCCCGGCCCGCTGGGCTCGCACGGCCCCGGCGGCGAGGAGGAGGCGGCAGTGAAAGTGGATACGCGGGGCGGCGGCGGCGGAGCGGGGCTAAGCGGGGCCGAGCGGGGCTAAGCGGGGCGGAGCGGGCGGAGCGGGCGGAGCGGGGCCGAGCGGGGCCGAGCGGGCGGAGCGGGGCCGAGCGGGCGGAGCGGGGCCGAGCGGACGGAGCGGGCGGAGCGGGGCCGAGCGGGCGGAGCGGGGCCGAGCGGGCGGAGCGGGGCCGAGCGGGGCCGAGCGGGGCCGAGCGGACGGAGCGGGTGGAGCGGGGCCGAGCGGGGCCGAGCGGACGGAGCGGGCGGAGCGGCCTGAGCGCTGCGCTGGCGGGCGGACAGAGGGCGGGATGGCGGCGGGAGCGAAGCCAGTCCTCCCTCCTCCTGTCCTTCTCCCTCCTCCTGTCCTTCTCCTTCCTACACTGCTCAAGAGTCCCACAATATTGTGAAGAATCACTGTTTTTCTCGCTTCCCACCTCGAGTTATGCGGGTTTTGCCCAAGACACGGAATTCGCCGTGGAGGGGTTTTAGCGGCGGATTTGCCGGCGCGGCAGAAGCGGCGACGCGGAGCGAGGGGTTTAGCAGGGCTGTTCCCGAGGTGCGCGCGGTACTTTGCGGTGAGATTGTCAGCAGGAGGCGGATATAAATCCTGCTCTTTTTCAGAATCGATCCAGGGTGGATCGAGAGGATCAACAGGGTTTGAGTCTTGGGTAGTAAACGGGGATTGTTTCTCTTTAGGATCATTCTTGGCGAGGGGCGCACTTGCCAAAGAAGGTAAATCAGTTACATTTGTGGCTTGTAGGCGGGTTAATGCCGAAAACACCTGTTGCCACGTTGAAAGTAAACTTAAAGCTTTTTCATCTAGCGTTCGCCCCAGCTCTTCCCCAGTTCGCTTCCGTATGAAAACATTCAAAGTTCCCTCTCGGGGAAACCAGGAACAATTGTCTGTTACCCAAACTAAGAGTGTTACTAATGATACCTGGCATACATTACTGCCGTAAATCTTTAATATCTTTGTGAGTATTTCCATCTAATTCTTTTTTGTTCTCGTGTTAGTGATTGTCCCATGGTTCCCAGCTGCTCACCCGCTGTCCTGCAGAGGTGATGGGCACGTGTAGTCAAATTCTGACCCCGGTCTCTTTCCATGGTTCACCAGGGCTATGCCACCGGAGCTCCAGCTATATTTTCTGGATTAAATTTGCAAACCCCACGTTCAGGATGCCATTCGTGACGTCTCAGACACGGATCCCATGTGGTATAATGGAATCATTTATTACAGTTCTTTCACAGTTTATATACCCCATTACAGCAGCAGTAAATTCCTGTTAGTAACTTTTCTCTAGATCTACTTTTTAGTTAAGCATTCACTGCCCATGAGAAAAATACTCCCAAGCAATTTCCCCCACACAAAGATACATCCCACCACGTTCACTTTTATCTTGCCAAGTTCCCCTTAAGTTTCTCCCAGGTCATATAATCTCTGTTCCCTACAGTGATGCCAAGAACACCTGCTGGGCATTGCTAAGGGGGTTTATATAGTTTTAGTAAGTATAGAAACACTTTACATTTGCCAGTGACTCGGCAGCAGAGTCCACAGGTACTCCTAGTCTGTGTCAGTTGATCCTTGTTCTGTTTTTTGGATTTTTTTTCCTTATAAATGTTCCACAAATTGCTCCTATGGGATCAGTTTTGCTTTGCTGAGGAGACGTGTAACTTCTGGGGGCAGTGGGGGAATTATCAGTGTTGTGTGTTTTTATTTGAGGAGCACAGGAAGATCCTGATAAAGCCCACGATGGAGCAGGACCTGTGCAGGCCCTGGGAGCTCGGGGTGTTGTCCCAGATCAGCTCGTGGCAGGAGGAGCTGAGGGTGCCCCTGTCCCCTCTGTGGCCCCAGGGGTGGCAGAAGCCCCTCGTGAGGCAGGTCCAGAGGCACCATCTCCTGTCCTGGGGGCTCCATGAGCTGCCCTGCAAAGAGTGTGGAGACAGGGGGTGGCCTCAGGTGGGTCTGAAGGGCCGTCCAGCACCTTGGGGGGTGACCGGGGGGGCCTGGGACTGAAAACACCTCCCAGCTGTGCAAGTCCTTGGGACGACACCTTTCCAGGTGTGGTGGTGCATCCCCACCCTTCCAGGCCTCCCTGTGATCTGAGAAATGCTCCTTAGGCCTCAGCCTTGATGAACAGCCCTGGGCTGAGCTGCTCTTGAGCTGCTCAGAAACACACTCTGCTGCCAGGAACTGGTGCTGTCTAACCAGCTCCTGCAGTTTAACCAACAGCCTGGGAAACTTCTTATTTTTCTTGCCTGAAGAACAACCCAAGTGGAATCTGATTTTTGTTCTCCAGTGGATGACAAGGTGGGAGTTGTGGTTGAAGCTCTTCCCGTAGTCGGTGCAGCAGAAAGGCCTCTCCCCTTGTGTGTGTCTGCTAATGCAGGAGATGTGAGCTGGTCTGAAACCTCTTCTCACTTTCAGGACACTTGTAGGGCTGTTCCCCACTCTGGATCTTCTGGTGGCAGATCAAGTCAGAGCTCAGGCTGAAGCTCTTCCCACATTCCAAGCACTTGTAGGGCCGTTTCCTGGAGTGCAGGCGCTGGTGGGTGATGAGGTTGGAGCGGTCATTGAAGCTCTTCCCACATTCCCCACACTGGTAGGGTTGTTCTCCAGTGTGGATGATCTGGTGGCAGATCAGGCAGAAGCGCCAGCTGAAGCTGCCCCCACGCTCCGAGCACTTGTAGGGCCTTTCTCCAGTGTGGATGGGCTGGTGGCAGATCAGGTTGTATCTCTTCCTGATGCTCTTCATGCATTCCAAGCATTTGTAGGGCCTTTCCCCAGTGTGAAGCTGCTCATGGACCTCCAGGTCAGAGCTCAAGCTCTTGTCCCTTCCCGGCACAGGGTGGGTCTTTCCTCCTCAGAGCACCCTGGGCTGCCTTTGGAGACCCTCCTCCTGGGGTACCTTCGTGGCTTTCCCTCCCCGCTGCCTTCCTGCGCCGTGGAGCCCTTCAAAACGGCCTCTCCCACCAGGCTCTGCTGGGGGGATTTGTCCTCCGGGCTCTCCGTCCTCAGCTCGGGGCCTGGGGCAGGAGGGAAGAAGGACAGGGAGGGGATTTGCCTCCGGCCCAGAGGGAAGGCCAAGGACATCCCCCCAACTCCGGCCCCGGCAGGACGGCGGCGGCAGCGGGGTTGTCCTGCAGCCGGGGGCGATGCTCGGCTGGGAGATACAGGACAAGACAGGGGCAAAGGGGCACTGACTTCCTCCTCACCTGCCTGGGGGTCCTGGGGCATCTTCCTCTTCCTCGCAGCCTTCAATTTTGGCTGCGTGTGCGGGTCCCCACCCCCGATGGAGCAGGACTGGGCACTGTGGCTCTGACCCTTGATTCCAAATCTCCTTCTCTCTTTTTCTCTTTTTGTCCCCTTTCCTCGTGATGATCATAAATGCCAGAACTGCTGTAGACTCCCTTCCCCAGCCACGGATTACCCATTATGGTTCCAGAGTTGCCAAAAATAAAAGCCATTCCTGTTGTCACTCCAGTTCTTGTAACAGTTCGTTTGGATACACGTCTGGAATAAAGACAAGTGCCAGAAATATTCAAACACACAAAATATCTTTTATTACAGTGAGAATAAAAATAATAGTAATAAACTTAGCAAGAGGAATCAAAAACTAAGAAAGGATACAAAATAACTACCTTATCGGGTGGCATTAAAAGAAATACTATGAACAGCATTTAATACAGTATTAACTAGTGAAAAATGGGAAACAAAATAAGGATCTTAACACAGTATTATAGATAACACGATATTGGTTAGTAAAAAGGGAAATTAAAAGGAAAAAATACTATAAACATAAAAGGGGAATTAAGGGAACAGTAAAAGAATATTAAAAAGTTTGTTCTCTCAGTTGCTTCCTATCAATAACCTGTGCTTACCCACACAGACAGGCCAGGGCTGTCAGGATCTGCAGCAGCTGGTCGGTGCCCGTGCTTAGCGGGCGTCCCCGCGGAGTAACACAGTCTCGGTGGTAGGATGAGTATCGCTCGACTCAGCAGCTCCGACACCCCATTTTTATCAGTTCCACATTACACTACGTAGGGCCAGTACCCAGTATAAGGTGAGGCCTGAATGGCAGCCAAACCCCGCCTAATCATTACCTAATGGCAACAGCCTGCGCATGCCCTGCTTGTAGGGCAAGGGGCCAGCGACCCCTGCCCACATCATCTTCCTCCCATCATCATCTTTCTCACCCCTATGGATGACCTCTACCATTGTGTTTCAAGGGTAGATGTATCTATCTTGCAATATGTAGCAAAACCAAGGAAGAACTCAGCTCTGATAATAGGGGATATCAAGCTGACTTGCTAAAAAGCACAATGGACCTTACAATTAGCTTGTGCCATGAAGTTCCATTGTACCATACTCTAGCTGGTTTCACATCCTAATATGATGCCTTTCTCACGCCTCTATGCTCCATTGCTCATCTAATTCAAAAGTACCCCCCTTACAGTTCTCCAGCGGTGTTTCTCTTTCATTCCCCCCAAGGGATCCCTCAGGAAAAGAACCTGTTGTGGTGCCTCTGGGGCAGGTCATGACATGGGCTCTGACAGAGCCATGTGTGGGAAGAGCTGGGAGTGGAGAACTGGGGGGACATGGATACTGGGGGGGTTTGGAGGGTCCGTGGATTAAGAAAAGGGGGAACTGGGAGAACTGGAAGAGGCAGGAAGGGGCTTCAGAGGTACCTGGGTTCAAGGAAAGCACGGCTGGGGGCGAGGTGACCTGGGATGGCTGGGAATGGTGGTCTGGGAGTCCCCAGGGTCAAGGAAACAGGAGATCCAGGGACTGAGAGAGGTGGGATGGCTGGAAAAGGGGTTGCAGAACCAGGGAAATGGGTGCAGGGGCATCCCAGTGCCCAGGAATGGGGGTTCAAAGGAGTGACAGTGTCAAGGAAAAGAGGAGGTCTGGAAGAGGGAGAGTGCCTGGGAAAGTGGTATAATGGCCAGTCTTCGCGAGCGAAGATTTTTGGGAAAGGTCATTAACCCTTCCAGCCTGCGCAGTGGATTTTTAGGTGAGACACAGTGTGCGCTGAACTGAGCCCACCCTTTAGTCCTGAGGTTCATCTGCCAGGGCCGAGCAAAGCTTGGACAGTGGCAGTGAGGTCCCCAGGATGTAGGTTTGTTTAGAGTGACCTTCTCTTAGGTGGATTGCCTACCAAGGCTGACGAGCTCCACCTGCCCAGGGGGCCGGGAATCGAACCCGGGTCGCAGAGGTGAGAGTCAGGCACTCTAACCACTAGACCACCAGAGGCCTGGGAAAGTGGTAGTAGGAGGGTATTGGTGCAGGATAAAGGGCTGCAGGGGGGTCCTGGAGCTGGGGAAGGGGCTGAAGGGGCATCTCAGTGTCATGGTCACCTCTGGGAAACTCAGGGGCACCTCATGGGCATGGTCATGGCCATCTCATGGTTTTTATCACCTCATGGCCATGGTTGTGTTGTGGTCATCTCATGGTCATCTAAGTTTCACAATCATCTCATGGTCAGTCATCTCATGGTTTTGATCACATCATGGTCACAATCACCTTGTGTTCATGGTCATCTCATGGTCGAGGTTGGAAAAACCCTCTGAGACCTTTAAGGCCAACCATTAACCCACCACTGCCACAGCCACCACTAAAACATGTCCTGAGGTGTCACATCCACGCTTGTTTTGGGCACCTCCAGGGATGGTGACTCTACCACTGCTCTGTGCCAGGGCTGGACAACCCTTTCCCTGGCAAAAACATTTTCCTAATATCCATCTAAACCTCCCCTGGAACAACTTGAGGCCGTTTTCGCTCAGATATTTTGCTGATTTTGGACGGCCCTCATTTGTGTCCCATTGAGGTCCCCTGATCTTTTCGGGGTCACCAGGCCCTGGGTAATGACCAGTGATAGATACAGTTATTGTACTGACTATAATTCTATAGAAACATATTAATATATTAGTAGAGTAATAATGCTATTTACTCTATTAATTCTAATTAATAATTCTACTAACTACAATTAATTTTTACACCATAAATAGAGTCCTAACATTTGTAATTTCATTACATTTTTACCTCCCTCAATCACATTAAACCTTTGGTTTCCACATGGGAAGAATAAATAGATTAAACAGTAAAAACAACAATTTCCTAATTTTTCTCCAGTTTATTCCCCTCCCCAGGCCCGGCTGGGTGCCCCCCACCTGCCACCTCCTCAGGGGAGATGAGATCCCAGGTAGCAGCTCCAGACTCCTCCTAGGCAGGTATCTCAGATGATTTTCCTTTTTTTTGCATCCTGAATCTTCCAGGATCTATCAGAGACTCTTCCCAGGCAGAGACTCTTCTGTCTTTTCACATCTCTTCAAGGGAGCTGAGAGCCCAGGAAGCAGCCCCAGGCTACTCCAGGGAAGCTGCCCAAGATGATTTTTTCCCTTTTGCAGGAAACTGTGTCCTCCTGTATTCACCCAAGACTCCTCCCATGATTCTCCTGGAGTATTTTAATCTCTGATTTTGGGACCTGAGTTGCTCTCCCCAGGCTCAGAATCTTCCAAGAAAGGTATCCAATATGTTTTTTCTCCTTTGGAGGTAAATTTTTGCTGTGGAATCCACCTCAGACTCAACCCAGGTGTGTCCCAGAGTCTTCGCATCTCCTCAAGGAAGCTGAGTTCCCAGGAAGCAGCCTCAGATTCCTCCAGGGAGGCTTTCCGAGATGTTTTTGCTTGTTTGGAAGTAGCTCTCTACTCCAGGATGCACTAGAGACTCCTCCTGGCATCTCCCAGAGTCTTTTCATCTCTGATTCAGGCACTTGATATCCTGGGTAGAAGCTCTCAGTCAGGTACCCAAGATGATTTTTCTCTTTTGAAGGAAAATGCATCCTCTGGGACCCAGCTGGAGCCTTCTCAAACATTGCCTGGAGTCTTCATCTCTCATCTGGGGACCTGAAATCCTGGATAGCAACCCTAAACTATTCCAGGAATGATTCCAGATATCGTTTTTTTTCTTTTTGTAGTTCCAGGATCTTCCAGGATCTACTTGAGACTCCTCCCAGGCTTCTCCTGGAGTCTTGGTCTCTGATTTCAGCATCTGAAATCCTGTGTGTCAGTCCAGACTCCTCCAAGGCAGGTAGGCAAGATGATTTTTCTTCTTTTGTAGATTCTGCGTCTTCCAGGATCTACATGAGACTCCTCACAGGCATCTCCTGGAGTCTTTTCACATCTCCTCAAGGGAGCTGAGATCCCAGGGATCAGCCCCAGACTGCTCCAGGGCAGCTGCCTGAGATGATTTTGTGCAGGGCAGGAGGAAGCTCTGCAGGCCTAGAGTAGCACAGGGGCTCTGGGGCTCTGCTGGCTCAGGAGCAGCCGAATGTGCCTCCTCTTGTGCCGGGGTCTCTGTCCTGTGCCCTGCTGGGCACATGGAGGAGCAGCTGAAGCTGCCCCCTGTTGCGGTAGGAATTCTTTAGGACACAGCAGACGTAAGAAATGATCTTAGCCAGAAACCTTGAGATTTAAACACAGACAAGAAAGCCTGTTTACATTTGCTCTCTGATATCCTTACACTAACTTTTAATTAAATAGACTTCTAGACTACAGAAGTAAATCCCTTTACCACCTTTGTTTACCCCCATCTGTTGTGATTGTGATAAAGAAATATTTGTTTATCTGTTTGAAGAAAAATATCTCCCTGCACTTCCGAGACCTTTAACCCTAGCTGTGAATACAATGTATGCCCCTCCTTCTCTGAACCCTATATAAACCAAAAGTTTTGTACAATAAACTATTCAGTTTCGGACCCTCAGACTGGATTGTTTATTATCATTCTAAGCATCTCAGCCCCCTGTGCCAGGGGGTGTGTCTGGGTTTGCAGCTGGACACAGCGGGGCCCAGCTGGGCTCCTGTTGTGGCACAAGGGGCGCACGGGGTGGGCAGTGCCCTGTGGTTCTGTGGCACTGCCAGGCCTGCCCGCCCTGCTGCCCCCGCCGGCTGCTGGCCGGGGCCAGGGGCTTCCAGCCCCGCCAGCACCTGCTCCTTCTGGCCTGGGACATCCCTGGGCTGCCTCTGGTGTGGCCAGTGCAGGGCAGGAGATGGTTTGTATGAGAAATAAATAACCTGGTTTTATTATAAGCAAATGAACTTGGTAGGAAGACGGAAGGGGGTGGGTTTTTTATTTTCTAAGAGGTTTTTTTAGGCATACTGCGGAGGCTGTAATGTGGATGGTCCTGCCTGGACCTGATGACAGGGAACCTTTCACGGTTGGGAGTAGGGAAAAATACAAAAATAAAGATGTATCCTCCATGCGGCAGCCTATTATGTACAGGGGGACCACTCCCCCCCGTACAGGTCCAGGGGGATAAGTCACAATCAATCAAGAGAAACCCCCTTCTGGGTCAGAGAAATTACCCTTTAAGGCAAAAAAATGGTGGTCAATGAATACATAACAGTTTGTGATAAACTGAGAAAATGATTCGAGCTAATTAAGAGAAAACTGTGTAAGGTTAATATGACCTGGAGAGAAAAGAAAAACAAGTCGTAAAACTTAATTGGGCCCCTATAAAGGGATAAAACAAGTTACCTCCCTTTTACCTTGTGTAGGATTTATAGTGAGAGAATTTTGTTTAGTTAGCTAGATAATAGCACCTTTCTTAAAATTTATAACTTTGTATAGATAACAAGCGAACATCTGCTGAAAGTCTGATTTAACAATATATTATGGATGCTTATAGATAACATTCTTGTTAAGAAATATCTGTGGAATGTCTGACCTAACAATGTGTAATGTTTATACTTATGTATAATGAATATTCATGTAGTAGCTGGAAATAAATGTAGAACAAATGTCTTCTTTGCGTGTGACAGGCGTTGGGAGTTGTTGAACCCCTTCCCTGATCACCCAGCGCTGAATTTGCTTTTATCATATAATAAAATTCTGATTGGAAATTGCCCGACTGGGTTTCTATTTCTCACAAGTTTATGTAACGGAAAGAATACAAAAGGCACGATTTTCAAACCGTTGGTGTGCTTTTTAGATCCTTGTGATTTTGGAGCGCCCAGCGCGCTGCATTAAAAAAATTCTCGCTACACTTTCCTTGTCCTACAGGTATTTTTTTGCCGTTTTTAAATCTAAAGGAAGGATTTTTCCGACAGTTTGCCCTGGGGGGGCTGAAAGGAGAGCGGGGGACGCGCAGAGGCCGCCCGGCTCCCCCCAGCCAAGGCCTGCCGGGCCCCGCCAGCAGCGGCTGGGCAGATGCCGGGGCTGCAGCGCTGCCGCGCAGAGGGAGCGTCCCGGGCCCGGGCCCTGCCCGTGTCCCTCCGTGCTCGGCACTGCCGGCTCCAGCCCCGCCAGCCGCCGCAGCCCCGGCAGCTCCTGCCCCGCCGGCGCTGGCCGCGGGCTGCGGTGCCGCTGGCCGGGCTGCCCGGCTGCCAGGGACCCCCAGCACAGGCCCTGCCCCGCTGCGGCCCTCGGCCCTGTGCCCCCGGGGCCGGGCTGCCATGGCTCCCGGGGCTCCTGCAGCTCCGGGGGCTGCGGGGCCAGCACGGCCCGGCCCCGCCCAGGGACCAGGCCCGGCCCGGCTGCCCTGAGGCTGCCGCTGCTGCAGCTGAGGGCGGCGGCAGGAGGAGGCCTGGGCTGGAGGCGGCTGCCTCGGCCCAGTGCTGGGGAGCTCGGCGCCGGCCCACCAGCGGCCTCTCCTCCTGCCCCGGCCCTCAGCTGGACTGGCCACCCGGGGGGCTCCTCAAACACCCCAGGCCAGGGCGGGGCCCAAAGGCTCACAAGGTGCCCTCGGTTCCAGGAGGCCCCACAGTGTCACAGTGGCCCCTGGGCACCCGCAGGCCCCACATCACACAGCCCTGGCACTTGCCATGGAAATACCCGAGCAGCCCCTTCCAGCACAGCCGCTCAGGGCGGGTCCCTTTCGGCTGCTCTGGGGCACTTTTTGTCTGGAGGGAGCGTGTGGGGATCCCCCCCGCAGCCCGGACAGCGGGACAGCAGCACCTCCTTGGTGCTGACACCCCCCAGGAGTGGGGGAATGTTTGGTTTTGGCCCTGGGACATCTCTGGCTCCTTGAGGACAGGGCTCCTGTGGGATATGTATGTAAGGAAGAAATTGAGCCATTAGAGAGCAACCAAAAGGAGGCAATGAGGATGGGGAAGGGCCCTGGGGGGAAGCCGTGTGAGGACACTGAGGGCACTTGGTGTGTTCAGCTGGAGGAGACTGAGGGGAGACCTCAGTGCAGGTACAACTTCCTGGGGAGGGGCAGAGGAGGGGCAGGCCCTGAGCTCTGCTCTGGGGGGACCAGGGACAGGACTGAGGGAATGTCCCGAAGTTGTGTCAGGGGAGGTTTAGGTTGGATATTAGGAGAAGGTTCTTCCCCCAGAGGGTGATTGGGCACTGAACAGGCTCCCCAGGGCAGTTGTCACAGCACCAAGGCTCAAGGAGGGTTTGGATGATCCTCTGGGGCACATGGGGTGAATCTTGGGGATGGTCCTGTTCAGGGCTAAGGGTTGGACTCCATGATCCTTGTGGGTCCCTTCCAGCTCAGTGTATTCTGTGATGCTGTGACACCAACTGGACTGGTCTAAGTGCACGAGGAGCCTCTTCTTCCCCCCTCTCAAAATGTGGGTGCCCCCCATGTGGGGAGGGGTCCTAGACCTGCTGCAGGGTGCCTGGAGGAAGGAGGGACACCCTCCTCCAGGTGGGACGTCCATCAAATGTGGGACCTCCACAAGCCCCTTTTAACCCCACAAAACTGGGGGTATAACCCCTCCTCAGCCATCAGTGGAGCCATGGAGTCACCCCAATCCCCCAAAATGAGGGGGGGGACCCCCAAGAGCCATTTATAACCCCTAAAAATTAGTTGAAAACAGCAGGATCCTGCCCAAAATGGGGTCATCTCACCTCCCAAAACGTGAGGGGTTTATCTCAGCCCCTGAAAATGAGGAGGGGGACCCCCAAAAGATGTTTATAATCCCCCAAATTGGTGGAAAGCACTAGGACCCTCCCCAAAATGGGCTCCCTGGATCCCTCCTTGTGGTGTCCCCCTCAAGTGCTGGAGCCACGCATCCCCCACCCCATCTCCCAGTACCTCCTCTCAGGATTGGGGGGCACCCAAAAAACTCCCTCAGTATTAGAGGGCACCCCAAAGACCCCCCAGGAACATGGGATACCCCAAAAACCCGTCAGGAAAGGGGTGCCTCCTGGCCTCATCATCCCCAACATTCAGCTCTCTCACTACAGACCCCATCCCACCCCCCCCAAACTCCATCCCATCTCTCTCCAAGCCCCATCCCAGCCCTCCAACCCCATCCTACCACTCCTGGGCATGAACTTCCCCCTCTCTGGTTGCTGACACCCCACGGGGTGATCGGGGGGGCCTTTGGAGGGACTGTGTGATTGAGGCATTTTGGAGTGGGATCGAGTCACTATGAGGTGACAGATTGATCCATCTCAGCTTTTGGAGTACAAAGTGATGGAGAAAACTCACCTGGCCTGGGTATTCCCAATTTTGAGGGAAAACTCCCCCACCCCACATCCCCCCAGAACCCACAAATCCTCCTGAATATCCCCTTGAACCCCAAATTTCCCCTCCCAGAATCCCAGAAAAATGGTAGGGCTTTAAATATCTTTATTGTATTTCTTTATTTTTACCCCAATTTCAGGTGTTTTTAAGGAATGAAGATGGATCAAAACAAAATCAGGGCCAGCATAAAAGGATCTACATGTCAGCGTCCTGTGAGGTTGGTTTGGGTGGCCTGTCAGCCATGGAGAATTAGAAACACAGAATTATTTAGGATGGAAAAGATCTCGAAGATCACCCAGTGTTGCTTGATGCCAAATCAAATGATTGGAATGAGCAGGTGAAATTCTTTGGCGGTCTAAAGACAACAAATCCACTCTTACCAATGAATTTCTGACATCTGGTCTGTGTCCGGATGGATGTTCCTCCCCCTGCATTCACCCACGTGCCTATAGGGAACCATAAGGATGTGCAGACCCCCAGCCAGGTGTCTTCCCAATGTGGGTCAACAGGAACTTAGGTCAGCGGGTCTATGCCCCACATGGGTGATGGAGCAGTGGATGAAGCTCTTCCCACAGTCAGAGCAGTCGCAGGCCTTCCCTTAATGGTGGGTCTGTTGGTGTGTGGTCAAGGCGCAGCTCTGCTCGAAGATCTTCCCACACTTGGGACACTTGTAGGGCCACTCCCTGTGGTAGACGTGCCGGCGTCTGATGAGGTTGGGCTTCTGGCTGAAGCTCTTCCCACAGTCGGTGCAGTGGAAGGGCCTCTCCCCGTGTGCGTCCGCTGATGCACGAGGAATTTGCGCTGCTCTGAAATGTCTTCCCACACTTGAGACACTCGTAGGGCCATTCCCCACTGTGGATCTTCTGGTGGCGGATCAAGTTGGACTTGATGCTGTAGTTCTTCTCACACCCTAGGCACTTGTAGGGCCGTTCCTTCGTGTGCAGGCGCTGGTGGTTGGTGAGGTTGCAGCTCTGGCTGAAGCTCTTCCCACATTCCCCACACTTGTAGGGCCGTTCCCTGGTGTGGACTATCTGGTGGCAGATCAGGTAGGAGCTAAAGCTGAAGGTCTTCCCACACTCAGGACACTTGTGGGGCCTCTTCTCAGTGTGGATGTGCTGGTGGGTGATGAGGCTGGAGTTGTGCTTGGAGCTCTTCCTGCAGTTGGTGTAGGGGAAGGCCCCTCCCTCGTGTGCGTCCACCGATGCCTTATGAGATTTGCCCTGTTCCGAAACCCCCTCCCACACTCAGAACACTTGTAGGGACATTCCTCTGTGTGGATCACCTGGTGGCGGTTCAGGTGAAAGTTCCGGCCGAAGCTCTTCCCACATTTCTGACACTTGTAGGGCTTCTCCCCTGTGTGCAGGTGCTGGTGGGCAACAAGAGCGGAGCTACAAGTGAAGCTCTTCCCACAGTCCAAGCACTTGCAGGGCTGTTTCCCAGTGTGCAGGGATTGCTGAGTGCTAAGTTTGGAGCTCTGGCCAAAGTTCTTCAATAATTTCACACATTTGTATGGTTCCTCCTCTGTGTGTACGCTTTGGTGGTAGAAGAGGTGGGAGACGTGGCTGAAATTCTTTGTACATTGCAAGCACTTGTAGGGCTTCTCCCTGGGGCGAAACTGAACGTGGACCTCCAGGTCAGGGCACCGGATCAAGCTCCAGCTGCCTTCCTGGCACAGGCTGAGTCTTTCCTCCTTGGAGGACTCTGGGCTGGCTTTGGAGACCCTCCTCCTGGGGTACCTTCGTGGCTTTTCCTCCCCGCTGCCTTCCTGCGCCGTGGAGCCCTTCAAAACGGCCTCTCCCACCAGGCTCTGCCGGGGGGATTTGTCCTCCGGGCTCTCTGTCCTCAGCTTGGGGCCTGGGGCAGCAGGGAAGAAGGACAGGCAGGGGATTTGCCCCCAGCCCAGAGGGAAGGCCAAGGACATCCCCCCAACTCCGGCCCCGGCAGGACGGCGGTGGCAGCGGGGTTGTCCTGCAGCCGGGGGTGATGCTCGGCTGGGAGATACAGGACAAGACAGGGCAAAGGGGCACTGATTTCCTCCTCACCTGCCTGGGGGTCCTGGGGCTTCTTTCTCTTCCTCACAGCCTCCTCCACCATTCGGTCAAGGTTTGGGAAGGAGAAATGCTGGATTGGGAGAAAAAACAAGCTGTGAGCATGTTGGCTTAGGGGTTCCTCCTGCCCAAGTTCATCTCTAGAAGTCACTTGGAGTCTTGTGTCCATAATAACCCCTACGAGTGACCCAACTGCGATCCAGGTTGGGCATGGACCTGGTGACCCACATTCCAGGTGATCCATGCTGGGCAGTGTATTGGGTTTGCCAGGTTTTGGTAGTAGGGGGACTCCAGGGCTGGGTTCTGTGAGCAGCTGCCAGAAACTTCCCCCATGTCCAGCAGAGCCAATTCCAGCTGGCTCCAGGACAGACCCGCCTCTGGCCAAGGCCGAGCCCATCAGAGATGGCAGTGACACCTCAGGGAGAACGTACTGAAGGAGGAAAAAGTCCTTGTGCAGATGGAATTGGGTGCAGAGAAGAGCAGAGTGGGAACAGGGGAGAGGAACAGCTCTGCAGACCCCCAGGGCAGTGCAGAAGGAGGGGCAGGAGGTGCTCCAGGCACCAGGGCTGAGATTCCCCTGCAGCCCAAGGAGGAGCTCACAGAGCAGGGGGATGCCCAAAAAGAAGGATGTGAGCCTGTGGGCAGCCCGTGCTGGAGCAGAGTCCCTGCAGCTGCTGTGGCCCCAGAGACCTCAAAGGGTCTCAATCAGCACCGCTGGTTATGGGGCCCCCACAGGAATTGTCCATCCTGGCCCCAAGTCAGGTCCATGACTTTCTCTGAAAGTTGGAGAACAAAAATCGGATTCCACTTGGGTTGTTCTTCAGGCAAGAAAAATAAGAAGTTTCCCAGGCTGTTGGTTAAACTGCAGGAGCTGGTTAGACAGCACCAGTTCCTGGCAGCAGAGAGTGTTTCTGAGCAGCTCAAGAGCAGCTCAGCCCAGGGCTGTTCATCAAGGCTGAGGCCTAAGGAGCATTTCTCAGATCACAGGGAGGCCTGGGGGGGTGGGGATGCACCACCACACCTGGAAAGGTGTCATCCCAAGGACTTGCACAGTTGGGAGGTGTTTTCAGTCCCAGGCCCCCCCGGTCACCCCCCAAGGTGCTGGACGGCCCTTCAGACCCACCTGAGGCCACCCCCCGTCTCTCCAAGAACCTGCAGGAGGGAAAGCAGCTGAGTCTAAACCAGCAAGTGTTCTCTCCAGCTCTAATGTCTCGTAGCTGCTTGCAAGCTTGTTTTGCTTTGTTTGCTAAAATGTAGAAATAGTAAAAAGCTTTATGAGTTGGTGCTTGACTTGTGAAACAGCCCCGGGCAGCCAACTCTGAAACAATAACGACTCAATGTGTCTCTCGAGTGTGTCATTATCGGCTTGTCGCAGCCCAGGGAACGAATGCGATGTTTGCGGCCAAGGCCGAGGCACAAACCCGTTCCGAGCCCGCCGAGGCTCAGCGGGAAGGAGGAGCCCGCGGGCAGCCGCTCCCTCAGCGGCCCCTGGGGAGGGGACACGGGGGGACACGGCGGGCCGAGCCCGCCAGACCCCGCTCCCCAGGGCCGCCGACACCGCCCCGCCCGGGCAGGCCGAGCCCGCCAGACCCCGCTTCCCGCGGCACCTCCCGCCCCCTCCGCCCGCAGCGAGCCCCGAGCCCCGAGCCCCGGCAGGACCGAGCGCGGGTCCCACCTGCGCCGCCTCCGAGCTCCGCCGCCGCCTCAGCGCCATCCAAGCGCTGCTGCCGCTGCCCCGGCCCGGCAGACGAAGGGAGGGAGCAGTGCCCGCCCGATCCGACCAATCAGCGCGCGAGGGCGAAAAGTGACGGGAGAAGCAGCCAATCATGACGGGACTCGAGCTCTGCCGCCGCCATTTTGTGGCGCGGCCCGGGCCGGGGGGCAGGAACAGGGCATTGCCCGATCGCCGCCCCGGCACAAAGACCCGGCTGGGGGACATTGATGGGATTGGGAACGGCTCAGATCCGAGCAGGAGGATGAGAAGTCAAACGAATCCTAATAAAACACCTTACCCCACCTCTCCCTCCTTCACGGACTTCACTTTATCCGCTATTCCCTCCCTCCGCTCCTCGGCACAGGGGGATGGGGGTCCCACAGCTGCTTCCCGCTCAGGGAGAGGAGTCCGTGTCTGCTCCGTCCTATGGGGTAGAGTGGAGTCCGTGTCTGCTCCGTCCAGCGTGGGGTAGAGTGGAGTCCGTGTCTGCTCCGTCCAGCGTGGGGTACTTGGCAGGGGAGACAGTCCCCCGGGAACAGGCTGCTCCACCGTGGGTCCCCAACGGGGTCACAAGCCCTGCAGGAGCTTGTTCTGCGTGGGCTCCTCTCTCCGAGGCTCTGCAGAGGCTTCCCACGGGCTCTGGCCTCCTTTGGGCATCCCCTGCTCTGGCGTGGGCTCCTCCCCAGGCTGCAGGGGGGGGTCTCTGCTCCATCCTGGACTCATCCACAGGTCACAGGCCCTTCAGCTCAAGTTCACACCGAGTTCCAGCCTGTCCAGTGCAGTAGCAATTCCCGGGCCTCCTGCCAGTCCGGGCACATCGCCGGGGCTGTTGCCCAACGTTCCCAGGCACAGCACAGTGAGGTGATCAGAGCTGAGCAGCTCAGCAGCAGTGACAGCAACGAGCAGCCACTAAGGAGCACCAGATTCTGACACACAGCCAGGAGCTCCAGACAGCACCAGCAGCTGTAAATTCCAGCAGCACATCCCAATCCCACCTGTCAGTATCTCCAACACTCCCAGCCCCACGCTGGACACCAACAAAGGCTGTTGTGGTTTCACCCCATCCAGCCCCCAAGCCCCTCCCAGCCACTTCTCACTCCCCACCAGCAGGATCAGGGAGAGAACTGGGAGGGGAAAAGCTGGAAAACTCATGGGTTGACATAAAGACAGTTTAATAAGGACAAGCAAAACCTGCACACACAAGCAAAACAAGGAATTCATTCCCTGCTTCCCATGGTTGGGCAGGTGGTCAGCACCTCCAGGAGAGCAGGGCCCCATCCCACAGAACAGTGACTTGGGAAGACAAACTCCATCACTCCAAAGGTCCCCCCTTCCTCCTTCTCTCCCCCACTTTATATCCTGAGCATGATGTTGACACTATTGTCTGGTTCAAAGGTGTGGGGTGGAGTCCCACTGTCTGGGTTGCCCATGTATTAGTCAGGCACAGGTGCAACTCAGTTCTTAACACAACAGAAGGAGAATTAAGGAATGACACTGCAAAGGTTATTGGTGTGACAGGGGTTAAATTAGGAAAACAGTCATCAGTTTCTCTATTTGCCAAACTCCCCTAAACCTTTGCTAGGAAGAGATTGATTGGAAAACTTGAGGCAGAAATTAAATTTAAAAATGGGCACATTGAAATTGTAATTGCTGAGACTAAATATGTTGAAGCAGCAACTCTTCTTGAGCAGGAAATAACTCCAGTTAGCAGCAACATCCCAAGGGAAGCTGAAGATGCAGTTGTTCCTATCATGTGGGCCAGTGGGATTCTATGAAAATCAGGAAAGGCAGCACCTGTAAGAATTACCCTTAAGCCAGAAGCTGTACTGATAAGGCAGCTCCCGCCTGTCTGTGAATACCAGGAGGAGGAACTGGGGGATGGAGCTGCTGTTGGGCATTTGTTGTTTCATGGTATGGGTCCCTATTCCTGAAAGGAAAGACATGGAACAATTAAGACAGACGTCTCTGAGCAAAGCCACTCCAGTTTTGAATGGAATACCTGCCAAAATAAATCTGTTTCCTTTCCCTGGTTTTTGTTGGCTGTGAGGAGCAGGAGCTCTGCCCATGTGCTGCCAAGGACTCAGCTTTGCTCTGCTGCAGTGCAGACACGGAGCTGCTTTGTGACAGCTCTGACATTCACAATGGACATCAGATGTAATCCAGTGGAAAAGCTGCATCTCTGACCTTGTAACTCAGAAGACCGTGGGCTGCAGAGAGAGGCTTAGCACAGCCTTTTACTGATTTTACCTGTGTTTTTTCTTTTGCACCATCACATCTGGAAAATGTACTCTTTATGGGCAGAAATCCACATTCTAGTTACTGTGAATGTGAACCTGGACAGGCAAAACGGATCAGCTCTCTATGGCTTAGAGCAGAGCCAGAAGAGGTGCAATGTCCATCAGTCTGCTTCCCATCTCTCCTGAGTTTTCCCATTTACTGCCTCAAAGGTGACTTCACCTACAAATTAGTCTTGAAAAACATGACAGAACAGGACAGGAGTCCTCCCACAGAGAAGCCAAGGGCTGGCAGAGCAGAGTGTCCACCCCCAAGGGAAGGTTCAGCACTGCTCAGGATCCTGCCCAGGCAGAGCTAGGCCTTGTTGGGGGCAGCTCCAAGCCCAGCAGCACAGGCCCAGCAGAGAGGGGGGGGTCCCGCAGGGGAGATGTTCTCCAGGCAGAGGCAGCTCCTCACCCAGCACACAGTGCCCAGCAGAGCTGCAGGGAAGGGCCCCCAGAGCTGCCCGAACGCCCCCTCCCCCGGGCCTTGGGGGCACTTGCCCCCCACTCTCTACCCTGGGCTCTGATGCCGGGAGCTGTCCCTGCCAGCAGCTGCTTCCCTGTGCCCAGAGCTGGGCCCTGGCAGTGCTACCAGAGCCCATCCCAGCCCTGAGGGCTCAGCTCTGCCCTGCAGAGCCCTCCCAGCAGCACAGGGCACTGCCCAGGGGCATCTCTGGCTGGGCAGGCTCTGATGGCAATGTCAGAGCAACCCTGAGGAGGCTGGGAAAGCGACACTGATGCTGCCTGTAAGGCACCATGTGCTGATCTCTGATACTGCCTGGTTTATTCACCTCTGCACAGAGCAGATTTGGAATTGCAGTGCTGCCCTCTGAAATGAGACATTGATTTGTACTTCTCATTACTCACGAGATAAACAAGAGCATGAGGTTGAAAGAATGGGATCATCCCCTCTGAGGCAGCCCCTGCCTTTCTGTGCTCATTGAAAAGTCTCCCGTGAAATCTCCTCTTGTGCTCTCCAGCTGTGAGCAGCCCTGACTCACAGAGCACCTTATCCACATAAGGACTCAGCCCTCCAAGTCATTGTCCTTGCCCACAGCCCTTCTCCCCCAGCCCCGGCAGCAGCTCCCCGGGCTGGCTGAGAGCTGCCCCTGGCAGGCAGCAGAATCCCTGCCCAGCACAGCACCCTGGGCTGCAGGACCCTGCTCTGCCCCACAGCCCTGTGAGTCTGTGGCTGCAGGGCAGGGCAGCTCCTGGAGGCATCTCTGAGCACTCTCCAAGGTGCCAACAGATGAAAACATGGTCTAAGTCACAGGGATACATTTTACCAAGGCCTGTAGTGGCAGAACACAGGGCAATGGCTTTAAATTGAAATAGGGGAGCTTTATGTTGGATAAAATAAAGAAATACTTATCAATTGGGCTGGCAAGAACTGCAACAGAAGAGGATGTCCCATCCCTGGATTTGTCCAAGGTCAGGAACTTTGAGCAGCCAGAATCAGTGAAGACGTCACTCTCCATGTCCAGGGACTTGGACCAGATGAGCTTTTATGTCCGTTCCAAGCCAAACCATTCTTGATTCTTTGAGTCCCAAACTCCTTCTCCAAAGAATTTCTATTGCTAGGACATGAATTACCATGTTTTTGGAGAAGCCATTGTAAACTCAGAAGGTAAAAAATCAATTCAAATAAAGTTCCAACACCTCTGTGTGAGAGCTTCACCAAGTGGGTCAATGGCAGAGCCTCCCAGGATGACTTTGCCAGTTGAAGATGGGGGTCTGATACTTATGATGGGCAACAAGAAAGCACACTTGGGGACTGTGCAAGACTTGTGGGATCTGTGATGCAACTAAAACAACAAGGATTACTTACAGGGATGTTAAATGTATTGTCAGTCACACGAATCACACCACCAGGTGCAGCCAAGAAGGCATCTGAGTGACAGGGACACACCACGGCTGAGTCATTAAGCCAGTCAGTAAGAGTTAGTAGACATAGTGAATTCCTCCTAGAACAGTGTCTTCCCTATGGGACATCCGGGCAGGGCTTGCTCTGCTCAGCATTCCCTACCTCCTCCCGGGATTCTAGCCTCTGCGTCTGCAGAATCGGATTGCAGACCGGCTCCACTCAGGATAAGGTTCCATCCAAGGGGCTGGAAGCCAGCAGGGTCCTGTGGGAGACAGAACACAAGCACAGCCCTTCCCCATACTGAGCACTCAATAGGACTTTGTCATGAGGTGTCTTCTTGTGGGTTTTTGTTCAATACTTGTTGATTCAAATTCAAAAAACTAAGGGTAAATACAACTTTATCTACTTAGGGTGTCATATTCCCCCTTTTTTGTTTTAAAAGAATGGTTTTTAATCCAGAGCACACATTTCTTGCACCTGAGATAGGCACAAGTGATAAGACCACATTTATGTTTTTTTGGTTTTCTGTCTTATTTTTTTTCTTTTTTCTTTCCTTTCTTTTTTTTTCTGTCTTTTTTTCTTCTTTCTCCTTTTTTTTTTCTCATTTTTTTTCTTTATCTTCTTTTTCTTTCCTGGTTTTTCTTTCTTTTTTTTTTCTCTTTTTTCCCTCTTTTTTCTTCCTTTTTTTTCTTTTTTTTTCCCGTTGTTTTCTATCAGTTGTATTTTCAAGGAAGATTTAAACACATATCAGAACAATCTCCATGTACATATCTTACGAAAACAGATAATCTGCCATTGTTCCAGGTTAGTGAGGATTCCCAACATCACAAACACTGAGGTACCAAGGGTGGAAGCCAAGCAACTTTATCCTGTCCCTTGCCAAAGCATTCAGTCCACACCCAGCCCTGGATTTCTGGAAAGCTGCTGGGTGGGAGCAGCAGATGGAGCTGGTGCTCGGCAGGAGGGGCAGGCAGGCCGTGCACCTTCCCTTAGAGGCACTTCAATTATCCAGGAGATCCAATGGTTCCAGGGCTGTGTGTCCATTCTTCAGGCATCCAGCCCCGGCACGGCCGCAGCCAAAAGCAGCCCCGTTTCCCAAAAGCACCATGAGGAAGGATGGGGGTGGAAAACCCCCACCAGAGGTAAATGAACACCATTAAAGGCAGGAGAGAGAACGCCCACCGGAGGGAGATTCCCACGAGTCAAGGTAGGAGACAGAGCCCTCAGCAGAGGTCCTAAAGCCCCATCAGTGGGGATATCAATAGGCTGAGCAGCAGAGCAGAGAGAAATGTCAGGGAATACATCCTCCTTCTCCCTGAAGACGTTGTCCAACAAGTCTAAAAGATGCATTTTCAAGGTGTCCAAACTGAAATAGAATATTGCCATCATCGTCCCTTTGTCCCTTGTATTCGCGCTCAGTTAGATGCTGCTAATTTTGGTCTGTGTTTTGGCCCAGCCACCTCCAAGAATCTGTTCTTCTCCTGCCAACTTATGTGAAAACAAGCACTGAGAAACGAGAACTCCGTCCTTGAAGGAAGCATCTTGTATAAACTGGAATTAATTGGGGGCTGGCTATTGGCCGATGGCCCTCCAAGGCCATTTGAAGAAGAAAGTGAAGAGAAGGAGGATGAAGGAAGCCCCCAGACTCATTTAGGACAGACCCCCAAGGTGCAGCACACCGGCACAGAAAGGGCACCACTTACACCATGGGGGGAGGGACCAAGGACCTCTGGCTGGGTGGTGCTGGCCACATCTGCCCAGGGTGACATCACAGGTTAATTGTATAAAAAGCAGAGAGCTCGTGCTGGGAGCAGATTCAAGCTGCACAGGGAGGACAACGTTACCTCTGCAGGGACCCTGCTAAGCCTGCCGACGCTCTGGGGATGCAGCTCCTGCTATGCGGGAATTCTGAGCATTTCGGGGTCAGTAAGACAACCTCATCAGTAACGCCTGAGTGAGTGAGGGGTTGTCTCGGGGGCTTGTTTCCCTTCTCTTTCCTGTCTCTCGGTTTCTCCTTTTGTTGGCTACTTCTTTGTAATAACTGTTGCTTTGTTGAACTTCCAACGCTGTACTGGTTTCAGTTTCGGCAATCTCCCTGCTACAATTACCCACCAAGTGCACCCAGGGCCTGCAGCAAAACCAATCCTACAGGTGGGTTTGCCTTTGCTTGAGGCAGGACTAATGCAAACTGTCTTTCCTAACACATTTCTCATGTGCACCATGGGCGCTGTATCTCTTCCAATGGTATGTGGGGGTTCTGATTGGGCAGGGCCAGCTCCACGGGCAGAGCCTGGGGTGTGAACTAACCAAGTGCCCTTTGCTAAATGCAAATGGAAGGTCCCACTGCCTGTTGCTTTCAAGGGGATGTTTCACAGTCCATTGTACCATTCAGTCAAGGGGCCATTGTGACACTGCAGGATCCTATGGAGGCACAGGGGCCATTGGGACACTGTGGAACATCATGGAATCAAGGGGCCATTGTGACACTGCAGGGCCTTATGGAGACAAAGGGATGATGGTGACACTTTGGAACCTGATAGAATCAAGGTGCCTTTGTGACAGTGGGGAACCTTGTAGAATCAAGGGGTCATTGTGACACTGTGGAAACTTGTAGAGTCAAGGGTCCATTGGGACACTGTAGGGACTTATGGAGCCAAAGGGACCATTGTGACATTGTGGAGCCGCATGGAATCAAGGGGCCATTGTGACACTGTGGAATCTCATGGAACCAAATGGGCCATCGTGACACAGAAGGGCCTTCTTGGGCCAAAGGGACCATTGTGACCCTGAGGAACCTCCTGAAATAAAGGGGGCCTTTGGGACACTGTGGCAGCTCTTGGAATCTTGGGACCACTGTTGCAATGCAGAACCTTAAAAACTCAAGGGTGCATTGTGACACTGCATGGTCTTCTGGAACCAAAGGAACCCTAGGACACTGCAGAACCACATGGAATCCAGTGGTCTTTTGGACACTGCAAATCATCATGGAATCAAGGGGCCATTGTGACACTGTGTGGCCTAATGGAACCAAAGGAAACCTGGGGCGCTATGGAATCTCATGGACTCAAGGGGCCTTTCTGTCACTGTGGAACCTCATTGAATCAAGGGGACATTGTTACACTGCAGGCCCTAATGTAGCATCAAGGACCATTGCGGCTCTGTGGAACCTCCTGGAATCGAGGCACCTTTGTGACACTGCATGGTTTAACAGAACCAAAGGGACCCTGGGACACTGTGGAACATCTTGGAATCAGGGGGCCTTTTTAACACTGCAAGACCTTATGGATCTGCAGGAACCATTGTGACACTGTGAAACCCCATAAAATCAAAAGGCCATTATGACACTGCAGGGCCTCTTGAAACCAAAGAAACCCTGGGACACTGCGGAACATCTTGGAATCAAGGGGCCTTTGAGACGGTGCAAACCCTCGTGGGATCAAAGGGCCTCTGTGACAATGTGGAGCTTTATGGAAGCCAGGGGTCATGATTACTCTCCAGAAACTCGTGTAATCAAGTTTCCATTGTGACACTGCAAGGACCTGTGGAGCCAAAGGAACCATTGTGACACTGCAGGGCCTTGTGGAACCAAAGGAAACCTGGGACACTGCAGAATCTCTTGCAATCAAGGGGCCTTTCTGACACTGTAGAACCTCATGGAATGATGGGGCCATTGTGACACTACAGGACTTCATGGACTCAGGGGGCCTTTGTGACACTGTGAAACCTCATGGAATCAAGGGGCCATTGTGACACTGCAGGGCATCATGGAACTAAAGGAAACCTGGGAGACTGTGGAACCTTACGGAATAAAGGTGCAGTTTTGACACTGCAGGTCCACATGGAAAAAAAGAAACCTGGGAAGCTGCAGAAACTCATGGAATCAAGTGGCCACTGTGACACTGCAGGGCCTTATTGAAACCAAAGAGCCCAGGAAGATGGAACCTCATGGAACCAGGAGCCTTTTGTGACTCTGCAGGGCCTCCTTAAATCAAGAGACCATTGTGACACTGCAGGGCCTGATGGAGCCAAAGGAAGCAGGGTCACTGTGGAGTCTCATGGAACCAAGGGGCCATTGTGCCATCCAGGGTCTGATGGAACCAAAGGAACTCTTGAGACATTTCTGAACCTCATGGAGTCAAGTGACACTGCAGGGCCTTACGGAATAAAGGGGCCATCATGACTTGCAGATAAGGCAGAAAAGGAAAGTGTGTGCCCACTGGAAGGAAGGTCCAGTGACATGGGAAGAATTTAGAGATGCTGCTTGCTGCTGTAGGGAGAAAATTCATGTAGACAAAGCTCAACTGGACTTGAAGCTGCCGGAAATGTGGGGGACAAAAAAAAGGATTTTTTTCCAAATAGATTAATGGCAATAGGCAGTACAGAAATATCACTGGCCCGCTCCAGGATGGGGGCAGCCACCTCCCAAACAGGGACAGAGACAAGGCAGAGGTGTTTAACACTGTCTTCAACACGGATGAGGGGCCAAGGGGGTCTCAGTGCCCTGAGCTGCAGGACCATGACTGCGAGAATGAGCAACTCCCAGTTCGGGCCTGACAGCGGGATCTGCTGCTCCAGCTGGATCCCTACAAATCTCTGGGGCCCGATGGGATTCATCTCAGAATCCTCCAAGAGTTGCTGATGTCATCACAAAACCTCTCTCAATGGTTTTTGAGAGGTCTTGGGAATCCTGGGAGATCCCGGCTGACTGGAAGCTGGTGAAAGTCCCAATTTTCAAGAAGGGCAAGAAGGAGGACCCTGGAAACTACAGCCCTGTCAGTCTCCCTTCAGTGCCTGGTAAAGTTATGGAGAAGATTATTCTGGGAGGTGTTGAAAAACACCTGAAAGACAACGCAATCATTGGTGACAGCCAGCAGGGCTTCAGGAGTGGAAAGCCCTGTTTCTCCAACCTGATTTCCTTCTATGACAAGGTGACCCACCTGGCTGATCAAGGGAAGCCAGCTGATGTGATCTTTCTGGATTTCAGTAAAGGTTTCTATCCTGTCTCTCCCAGGATCCCTCTGGACAAACTGTCCAGCCCATGGCTGGATAAACACATCCTGTCTGGGTGAGCAATTGGCTCCCAGGTGTTACAACCTGCCCCAGGAAAAGGGGAGGGGGGTGTATCAATAATTCCCTTGGGGTGGATTAGAGTGAAACGACACTGAATAATCGGTGTCTGAAAACATATATTGGTAAGGTTTATTTTAACAATTTTGTATCAACAGGTATTGCTAGCATTTTGGGTGTTGTCATATAACAACGTGGCACAGAGATAACCTTTGCGGGGGGGAGAAAATGCATAGGGGAGAAAGACAGGATAACTGAGAGTAAGGAAAAAGAAAAGATAACAGTGGAAAAAAATGTATATAGTCACCGCCCACGGGGTCCAGCGATGCCACTTGGTAGTTGCCGCTTCCATGTCTGTCAGTTGAAGTGGTGGCCTTGATCTGCTGGGGGTGAAGGAGGGAAGCCCCCACATGCCAAGAAGTTATGAGTTATTATATCCATGGTTAGTGTCATGGGCCATGCCTCAAGCCTCCAAACTCTCCCTGGGCCCTGCGCAAGAGTTTCTGTGTCTGGCCTGGTTCCCACCTTTTTTTAGATGGGCAGAGGGGGGGATGGGCTTTTATGGGCCATCAGAGGTCCTGCCTTTTCAGGGCTTGACACCTTCAATTGCCCATCAGAGGTATAATGCAACAGTCAAAAGCCTGCAAGAGTCTCCTAGAATGCATAAATCATCAACCATTTCAGTCTCTGACACCAGGTCGGGCACAGAGGGTGAC
>NW_024104884.1:221242-297059 GCF_003945595.2 Pipra filicauda | reverse complement strand
CCACGCCTTGCCATGGGCAGGGACACTTTCCCCTATCCCAAGTTGCTCCAAGCCCTGTCCAACCTTGAATTTCCAGGGATGGAGCAGCCATTGCCTCTCTGGGCAACCTGTGCCAGGGCCTCACTAGCCTCTGTGTAAAGAATTTCTGCCTAAAATCTAATCCAAATCTCTCCTCTCTTAATTTAAAATGCTCAGTGGCCGGCACATCAGCTGTACCCGTTCACATGCAGGATTTCAGCTGCTGAAGGGAGGGCAGCAAAGCTGAAGTTCAGCTCCAGCCTGGATCTCAGGAAGGTTAAGCCTCTATTTGCACCAGCAGGAAAACATTTGACATCCACACAAAAACAGGGAAAAGTCTCACTGATGGCTTTGTAATTGGTTTTAGAGCTGCTCCAAACACGTGCTGAGAGGCAGAGCAGCAGCACTGGGGGCTGGCTGGCAAGAGGACATCAGCGAAGGAAACAGGGCCCTCACAGACACATATCCAGGCTCCAAAATACTTCACCAACTATCAAATATTTTCCAAGCTTAGCTGCTGGACTCTGCATCCCCTTGCAGCAGCCAAGTCACTAATACCTCTTCCCTCGGGCAGCACAGCTGATCTCAGGCAGGGCTTGCCAGCAGCTCTAAGTAGGCTCATTTAAGGAGAGGACAGCCTACTTAGTTACACTCTTCAGACTCCCTTCTTTTAATTCAAGGATCTCCAGGTTCTTTTCCAGCTTAGCATTAGCATCTCTGATTCACAGGGAAGAAATACTCTCCCAAATATGCTCTAACATTTTTTTTTACCCACTGTGTCACCCAGCCCTTGGCTCCTTGTCTTCTCTCCCACTTCTGCAGTCTGGTCCCTCCAAGTTCAGTCTGAGACATCAGTCTTCTTGGTTTGAGACTCACCCCAAGGGACACAAGAATGCTGTTGGCCTTTTTGCTCCTGTCTAAAGCCACAGAAAACAGGACTGAGAGGTTTCAAACCTCCTAATTTGAGAGGTCCAATACTGCAAATGTATGGAGCACAAGCAGAGCAGATATGCAAATGCATGGAGAGGCTTAGCAGCCCAGGAAAGAAACTCCAGTGGGAAGCTCCCAGCTTAAATCTAAAGGCAGCTCTTTGAATGTGCAGAGGCCTTGCAGCTAAACAAAAAAATCAAAGCCAGATTTGGGCACAGCCTTTCTCCCTGTGCAACACTCCATTGGGAGCTTTATGGGTCCAGGCAGGAGATCCCAACTAAAATGAAGGACTTGTCCCTCCACAGATTCAGTGTGGGAGAATGAAATGCAAGGTCAAGCAAGGACTCTGAGGGCACTGGTGTAAAGGGGAATTAAGGTAGAGTAAGGCAGGATCAGTCTCCCTGCAATGAAATTCCCACCTGCATTCCTCTTGGTCCGTCCTCGTCCTGCCAAGGAGCAGCATCAGGAATCCCCTGGCAAAGGAGGCTTGAGCATAAAGGAGAGCTGGAGCAACCCCACATCCTGAGCCTTGCCTGCCTTGAGATTACGGGGCAGGAAAGCGCTCTGGAATTCCTCATATTCCCTTTTCTCAGACTTGAACTTGCCTCTCACTTGAAAGAGCTAATTAAGGCCGGGAATCAAAGCCTGGAGAGGCAGCTCTTCCAGCCCGGCTCAGAGCCGGCCCTAACGCCCATGCCCGTGCCTGCTATCAAAGCCAGCCCCGGGCTGGAGGGGCTGAGGCACATTCCTGTGGAGAAGCAAGATTCAGGATGGGAACAGTTCCAGGCATGGAGAAAAGCATACAGCAATTGGCAGGACTTTCATATGGACTTTCACTGTATTCATGCTACACAGTGCACAACTGCACATGCCCAGGCTTCCTCCTCCCCCTTTTGCCTGTGCCCCGTTCTGATTTGCTCCCCCATTTGTCTGTCTGATAGCCCTCTCGATGTTCTGCCCCCTGCCCCTGGCGGGACGGTTAAGAATCGGGCGCACGCCTGAATAAACAAGTCTGCTTGCACCCTCCCTCGTGTCCTGTCCCCTCTTCCCTTCGGACCCGCGACAGATGGCGCCCAGCGTCGGGCAGAAAAGGTTTTTACCTTAAGAAAACCTCCCCCACGCCACAAAGGGCTCAGACAGCGCTGAGAGAAGCGTCTTCATCTCGCTGGTCCTTCCCGGTAGAACCCCAGATTACGGCAAGATAGCCACCGCACCGAGAAAGGTGAGCTCCGGGAAAAACCTCTAATCCCATCTCCCACCCTCACAAAATCAACTTTAAAACCAACTACAGACCAACAGAAGCCTAAGTAATTTCGCAATGGGCCTCTCGCTATCTACCCCTCAAAAGTTTGTATACCGCAAGCTTAAAGACTTTATTTTGGAAAATGGACACCCTTTAGACAAAAAATCTGCAAAATCCCTTGCTAAATGGCTTGAAAACAGAGGGGAAGCAATCTCCGACAACATGTCTCAAAAAGACTGGGAGAAAATTGGATACAATATCTGGAGAGCAAAAGAGAGGGGAGACAAAATTGCTACTGAAGCGTTAATTGCCTGGAGATTGATTCTGATGATGCTAGAGCATCAGTTGATGAGTTCCAATGAAAATCTCCAAGAATCTGAGCAAAAATTCAAGCCCCCATCCCCAAAAATGGACAAGCCCCGAGGGTCCCGGAGCTGCGGGGGGGTGGGGGAGAGCGCGGACGGCGGGAGGGAGAAACAAAGCACGGAATATCAGCATCATGGCGTCGGCCGCGCGGGCGAAACCCAGGAGAGCGGGGAGCGCGCGCGGCGTGGAGAAACGGCATGCAAAGATTTCGCGCGTCTCCCGCCGGCACCGCCCCCCAGCCCGCCCGTGGAAGCTCGGCCGGCACCACCCCCCAGCCCGCCCGTGGAAGCTCGGCCGGCACCGCCCCCCAGCCCGCCTTCGCGTCCGCCCCCCTACGCCCCCGGCACGCCCAAGGACCCTCCCACCAGAACACCCTCTCCCTCCAGCGCTGCCTCTACCCCCACGTCATCACCCTCCCGGGGTAGACGAAAACTAAGGAGCGGGGCCAGGTCCTCTTCTGACGATATCACCCGGAAAGATGGTCACGCCCATGAAGCCTTTGTTACCGAGGCTCCCGGCAGTTGCAGGATGGCAAATACCTCTCTTCCATGCAACGATATTTGGAAAGCTTTCCGGACAGAAGCTGCACAGGCTAACGATGCCGAGTTTTTAAAAGCTTTTCCAATTTACCTAGAGGAAGGTCGTGCTCCTGAGTGGCGTCCGGTGTCTTATACCATGTTAAAGGACATCAAAAAAGCGATTGTAGAGTACGGTTTAGGCTCACCCTATACCGTTGGACTTTTTGAATCGTTTTTTCTCGCCTGCCACTTAATACCTTATGATATCAAAGCCGTAATTAATGGACTGTTATCGACTGTGCAGGCATCCGTTTTTGAAGCGGAATGGAAACGTCTTATAGTTAAATATGTCAATGAAAAGATGGAGAGGCGTGGTATTCCTGTAAAGAATGCTATTGATATGCTGTATGGAGAAGGCAACTATGCGAGCCGACAAGACCAGGCTCTTGTGGATTTAAAATACTTAGATATTACAAAAGATCTGGCAATGGAGGCCTTTAAAAAAGTTGCTGATGCATATGTCCAAACACCCTCCTTCACCCTAATTCATCAGGGCTCAACAGAACCTTTTGTGGACTTTATAACCCGGCTAAAGGAAGCTATAGCACGGCAAGTCCAGCAAAAGGAAAGCCAAGACATTCTGTTTAATAAACTTGTGATTGAAAAGGCTAACGAGGATTGCCAACAAGCCTTAAAAATGCTAAAGGATCCTACACTCCTGGAGATGATAGAAGCTTGTAAAGAATGTGGGGTCTAATTCTCATAAAGCAAGACTAATAGCTGAAGTTTTAGCTGGACCACAAACCTGTTTTCACTGTGGAGAGACAAGACATATTAAAAAGAACTGCCCACAATTAACTACAAAGACTGAGCTTCCAAAGACGCCGTGCAAACGATGTGGGAAAGGCAGACACTGGACTAAAGATTGCCGCTCCCGTACTAACATTTATGGATAACTGCTACCCCCGAAAAGGTCACCAGACTTGAGAAGAAAAGTGACTTTTAATTCAATGCCAGATCTTAAACAGTGCACCTGTGAGCTGTCAAGAAACAAGGCAGCACCCCCTCAACCGCGTTCCATCCTGCGTAGCCCATCCCTTCAGCAAGTGCCAGCAAACCACAACAATCCCTACAGTTCCCTTATCACATGATCCCAATCCTAAATTCTCCCTTCTAACATGTTCTGCTTACTTTCCAGGATCTCGTAGTCCACAGAAGACCACTATCACTAAGCTTTTAGACACCATGGAGCAGTGGCATCTCGGGCTGGAAACAATTTTAGGGGGGGAGTCACTCAGCAAATGCAGCTGTCCACTTGTTTTGAAATTTTGCTTTCTCTGTTTGTTTTGTTACTAACTATTTCTTGTGTCACAGCATGCTGCAAGAAGGACTATCGCAACAGGCATCTTTCAAACTAATAAGAAAGGGTGAGATGTGGAGAAGCAAGATTCAGGATGGGAACAGTTCCAGGCATGGAGAAAAGCATACAGCAATTGGCAGGACTTTCATATGGACTTTCACTGTATTCGTGCTACACAGTGCACAACTGCACATGCCCAGGCTTCCTCCTCCCCCTTTTGCCTGTGCCCTGTTCTGATTTGCTCCCCCATTTGTCTGTCTGATAGCCCTCTCGATGTTCTGCCCCCTGCCCCTGGCGGGACGGTTAAGAATCGGGCGCACGCCTGAATAAACAAGTCTGCTTGCACCCTCCCTCGTGTCCTGTCCCCTCTTCCCTTCGGACCCGCGACACATTCCTGCCACGACACTCGAGTGAACCGACAGAATAAACCAAGACAATTTCCTCAGACCGTTCTTAGGTCAGCTCGACCAGCCTCTTCCCCAATCCTGCCCTTAAATCTTGCAGTATTTAATCCTTGATCTGCAGCCAGGCCTTAGTTTTTCAGAGCAAAGGCGACACGGAGCTGGCTGGAGACCGGAAGGAGAGGGGCTTTGATGGTTAATGACCAGTGCTCCTCAGCCCTAGGAGAAATGAAGCCCTGGCTTCACAAAGCTCCCTGAATAATTCCTGCTCCAACTCCAGCCCGGGGAAATAAAACTACACCAGTGCACACAGAAACCGGCAGAAGCCGTTGACACTCTCTAGGTCCTGTTTTGGTTTAGGTTTGAGCCAAAACTGTGCTCTGGGTCAAAATTATTTCACCCCTATGATTTGCACAGTGAAGTAATTACAACAGGCAAATTCCTCCTGGAGATTTCAAGGCCCCTTGGTTTAGCTCATCAGCAAACACAGTACATTTGTTGATACCTTCATTAGCTTGTCCACGGGCAAACTGAGGCATGAACCGGTTAAATTAGGTGGTGTGGTGAGCTGGAGGCAGAGCCAGGACTGGGACAAGGCAGTCCCAGTTCCTTGGTCCCTGTTTTAATGGTTGAGAAACATGGTTATCTGAAGACAAGACCTGAGAGCACACAAGGAGGTAAAGTTTGGGTGCTCAGGGGCTTCACTTACCGCACTGCTACAGGGAATGTCCTTGACTTTGAGCCAGGCCAGATCTAACGTCCCCTCTCCCCTGTAGCAGGACTGCAGTCTGTCCTTGATGCGGTCGTTGATCTTTTTCAGGACAAAGATGCAAAGAGCAGACTCATCCAAGGACTTCATCTTCCTTTTCTGCCCCTTGGAGAAGACTGTGAAGAGGATATCATCCTCAGGGCCAACCTCCAAAGACCTGGCTAAGATGGCTCCAGCCTTAGACAAGTAGGCTGCCTGGAGCAATCTGTATTCCACCCCGTTCTTCTCACAGCCAATGGGCACCTCCACATAGGAGTTAAAGGCTGTGTCCTCCTTACAAAGCCGGACCAGCTTGGAGGTATAAACCTGCTCCTTCGTGGTGGAGCCAGGTGGAGAGATCATCTCAGGCTGCAGAGTCAGGAAGTAGACAAAGTTCCCACTGCTGAAGCCATAAATGTAGTAGATATCGAAGTCAGGGATGATGGTAAAGGTGTCTGAGGGGATCTTGATCATAGAGGCCACAAACTCATCATGAAAGACATATGCAAACATCCCATCCGCCTCGGAGTTCTTGGTGAGCTTCCTGCTGGAAATAGTGGGGAAATACTCCGGTTTCCCGTCCACGGCGGTGGCGATGAACAGCTTGTCATCCATGTTGCTGTAAGAAACAATGACTCCAAAAACAGAGCCACTCTCATTCACCCCAGAGAGATAATGCTCCTTCTTGTGGAAGGGCTCCCCGAGCTTGAAGAGGTCATCCAGCCTCAGCAGCTTGCAGATGCCCTGGTACAGACTCCCACAGGCTATCAACCGATTCTCCTTGTAGTCTATGAGGAGCATTTTGTTTATGTTGTTGGTGGGTGTCAAGGGTTCGTTGCAGGTTTGGACTATCCTGGGCGGATAACACTTGGGATTGTCGTCATCAGGACCAGTCTCGTGGGTCACCAGGACCTTCAGGTCACTGGAGAGTTTGTAGATCCTGTTGACGGCCCCCAAGTAAATGTGCCCAGTTCTTTCGTCCACCACCAAGTGGTTGAAGTTTCCCTCTGCTTGTTCTCCAGTGAAAGTGATGAAGGGCCTCTTTGGATGGGGTGGCTGCTGTCTGGCAAGAGGTGACACTGTGGTGGACAGCAGGAGGTGAGAAACCAGGCAAGTCCATTTCCACATGGCCGGTGACATGATTAGAGAGGTTTGTATTCCCAAGGGAACAGGATTAAAAGCAGTAAAATTCTTCAAAACACCAATTCGCTGGCAGATTTTGTCCTACGAGCAAAGCAAAAAGAAAACAAAAGTACATTACTATGGAGTATTCCTTCCTCCTCCCCCCTTCACAACCATGCCATCATCAGAGCTTATTTAATTGCTAATCCTCCCTTTCTGAGCTCTCTACTTAAAACCAACACAAAGGGAGCCCTCCTGAAAGAAAAGATGCTGGTAGAAAGAGCAGAAATCACGCAGCAGAGTCATAAATCAGCACCCTTTTCCTCTCCATCACTCACACACGTGCCCCATGGTGCAGCACAAATATTCCCTGGAAGCCAGAGAGGTGCAGAAGGCTCATGGTGGGAACATCAACCAGCGTTGCTGTTTGCACTGCCAATGTCAACCCAACTGTGTATTTGCTGTCTGAGACACCAGAGCTGGAGAAGGATTATTATCCTGCTCTTCTGGATGAAGGACTGAAGCCTAGAGAAGGTCAGGGACCTGCCTGCAGGGACAGGTCCAGATGGATGCTGAGCTCTTCTGCAGCCCTTGGAGTTTGCCAGGAAGAAGCCAGCCCTGGTCTGACATTAACATCCTTCCAGGGAAACCTTGGTCCGGAATGGTCCTGTTTGAACAGGATCTCTGGGGCTTCCAGATCAAAGCTGCCTCGTGCTGGTCCAGCCTGGAGTACAGACACAGGAGCTGTGCTGTGCCAGCTGTCACAGCCACATCTACGAAGGGCAGGTGGCCAAGCACAGAGCAAACTGAGCTCTGGGTCTCCTCCCTCCCCTGGGTTCTCACCACGAGACCACTCTCCACTCACTTCACAGCCAAGAAAACATCATCCCAAAGAGAGATACAGCTCCCCTGGGAATCTCAGGTGACTGAGGAGAAAGGGGTTGCCTACCTATTAGCAGTAATAAAGTCTAAAGGGCCATGACGTGGGAAAACTAATGACCCAAGGACCAGCCTGGTGATTTTCCAAAGAGCAGCATGATTGATTCCTTGCACCACTCAGTCTCTTAAAATTTCCCAGGTTTTAACCAGGATGTGAGAGCAGTATGGGGTTCAAACAGCCTCTGTAATTTATTGAGCACATCACCATACCCCATGGAAACACATCTTCCTGCTCAACACATCCATCTGCTCCCTTTCCCTTCACTTTTTTAGTTGCTTCTGCACCAAGACCAGCTTTGGCTTTTAATGGCCCCACAGAACACGTAGGAGATGGAGTCCTACCACCTCAGATGTCACAAGCCAAGCTCCTCAGCGAGTGCTGACCACTGGTGGCCAGGCTGAGGACACAAATTTCTCCTCCCTCCATCCCACTTTAACATCCACAGAACTTCACAAAGCTGTCCTTGATCTCAAAAAGAGCACAAGGCAAACCCCAGCCCCGCTCCTGCAGGCCAGCGTCCCATCACCTCTGTCACAGAATAACTTTGCTGCAACCAGGAGTGATGACAGCCAGGCTGGCACAAGCAGGAGGTAAGGAAAAAATCACTGTTTGCAGATCCCAGCAGGGAGGAAGATGTGACACAAGTCTGGATTTGCAGCTTTTTCAAATCTATGCAGCTCTGCTAACGGCAGCGGGACTGAAAAATTTCCTTCAAGAAATAACAGAGAGAATAAATCCCCCATTCTTTTGACCTGTAGGCTGATTAGATCTGATAGTGGAAAGGGTAAGTCTGGGCTTGTAGAGCAGCCACCACTTTTATGCCACCCCGAATATTTCAAAATTCTCACAGCAGCCAGAATTTCAAAGCTGTCGTATGATCACCTTCACCTCCCACTGCCCTCCCAGCCACAGCAGCCGCAGGCATTGGATGGATGATGGACAAAGGTCATCCCACATTTACTTTAGGCATGTTTACCCTGTTCTGCTCTGCCTTTCTGGTCAAGCAAATATTTAATAAAATCAAGCTTATACTGCAGAGTTTGCAAGACTGCCTTGCAGGCTCTGCAGGGACAGGCAGGCTGGTCACGTAGGCTTTTAATAACCTTTAATATGATAGATGGAGCAGGGGTGGAACGAGCTCCCCCCCACACAACCACTCCTCTTTCAAAAGAGCCCCTCCTTGGGAGAGCAGCAGAAGAGGGAAGCTGTCCCTGTTTGAGTCCTGTGTTCAGAAACATCACATGGCGACCCTGAACACCAGCCCCTGTCACTTATGAGTTATGATCCATGTTTCTAACACACTGGCATGATCGGGAACTAGACAGATATAGGAAGAAATTATTCTTTTCAAGTACTAAAAAGATAATTTTTTTTACCCCAACATTTTGCTGTATTTTGCTATATTTTGCTCTTCTTTTCAAGTACTAAAACCATAATTTTTTCACCCCAACATTTTGCTATATTTTGCCATATTTTGCTCTGCAGAGTCAGCACAGCTGCAGGGCAGGGCAATGGAAACTGTCACAACCCAGAGACTGAAGAGGTAAGGAACAGCCCCTCTCTCCAAGAGGAGCCCTCTGCCCAAAGGTCATCACAGCACCAGGACAACAGCACCTGCAACAACAGGAGGAAATCTGCCCATTAAAACAAAGAGCCAACACACAATCAGAAGAGACACACTCCAGACATGAAGTCTTCAAGGCCCAAGTAGGTGAGAATCGTTTTGAGACTATCACTCCTAGAGAAAGGGAATGGCAAGGAAAACCTTCTTGGTCCCTCCCAACCCAAACCATTCTGTGATTCCTCTAGGGAAAGAGAGTAAATTCGACCTGGAAACCAGAGACACCCCAGTGAGAAACTCCAGGAAGGCTGGATGAGGAGTCCCTTTAGTAGCAGACAAGGGCACTTCAAAAATACTGAAACTCATGGAGGAAGATGCTCACCTGGAGAGAAAAGGGTATCGAGAGTGTGAGAGCACCAATAGCCACCAAGTACACACAGGAGCCTTTTGGGACAAAGCAGGGAGAGTAGAACCCTTGGGTTGTCTTTCCATTTTCCATCAGCCATCTGAGTGGCCCCAGGAGCAGGATTTTCCCTCTGTACATTCCTCTCCCATCTGCTCGTGCTGTTTGCCCTGCACCCTCTGTCCTGGAGCGCCAGTCAGCCCTTGAGCCTCTGAGGGCTATAATTTATAATTCGGCTCAATTAATAAATAACAGCAGAGGTCAGGGGCAAGGAGGCCTGGATGTTTAACTTGCAGAATAGAGCAGGTTTTGTACTACCCCTGAGAGGATGCACTAAGGAGAATTACCCATGTCTGGATAGCAGAAAACACAGCAGCTGGGAAGACAAGTAGTCCAGTGGCACAGACATACCCAGCCTCTTAGGCTGCTCAAATTACAAGAGAGTAATTCTATTCTAAAAACAAAGCATATAAACCAAAGGCCTCAGCCAGCAGGCAGTGGGGTCTGGGCTTAGGTTCTGAGCTGGGTATTTCCAAAACAAACCCAGACTGCCTTCCCACAATGACCAGGCTCACTGGCCTTTTCCACCAGCAATGCCATGACCCACCATGTAGGGTTCCTGTGTGAGATCAGATCACCCCTCTGCTGTCTGCTACAACAGCCTCTTCACCAGCACATTCAAGGTCCCTGGGAAGGTCACAGAGCACACCTTCTGTGGAACTGGAGGCTCAACTTCATGGCTTGGAAATGACACATTCCCCATAGGATGCCTTGAATTCCCAGAGTTTGGATTAAGAACTGTTTTCCTCCTGAAGGACAGAAAGTTATGACGTTTCCCCACAGTGTGGTTACATTTTTAGTGCTATTGGCCATTTCTAGCAAAGGGTAGAGACCACTGAGTTAGAGGATTCCGCTCAGGGCTCTCCAGGACAAAATCCCAAGACTCCAAAACATGCAACTCCGTGGTAAATAGGTGGGGCACCTGGACAAGAAAAGTTTGGATGTGAAAAAGCCCAAGAGGATTAAACTTTCCTAACTTCTTTTAATTCTGGTTATTAGATGGGAAAGTTAGGGAATGATAAATATATCCTCAAAATGCAGCAGGTTTCAAGGGGACAAAGTCAAGAAGGAAGAGCTATGGATAAGGAGGTAAGAATAAATCAGGAATAAAGAGGACACAAGGACTGATCTGTCAGCTGAGAGAAAGGGAAGGTCTTGGGAGAAGTGTACAGGGAAACATTCAGTTTTTGACTGACAATCTCACAAAAGCCATGGTCATGTCCCTGTACTAGAGGCTGGAACAAATCCACCCCACTCCAATGACAGGTCCTGAAAGGAACGTGTCACTGAGTGAACATGGGAGACAACAGCATCTCTCCATTTCACTCACACACACACATAACCCTCCTGCCACCAAAGCTGGCAGACAGAGGCACGTCACCAGGTGCCCTGCCACGGTCACATGTTGGCAGCAGGGACACTGCAATGTCAGTGGCACAAGGAGTCACACTGGAGAGCCTGGACACAAAAAGTCATGGAAGAAATCCCACCCTGGGTTCACCTCCAGCCAGGGGCTCTAGAGCAGAAACACATATCAAAACCTAGAACAAAGAAAAATGTGCCGAAAAACAGCACTGGGAGGGGAAGGAAAACCCACCATGTCGTTCTGTACAGTGGGTCTGGCACAACCCCGGAGTCCCACGGCTGGTGGGATGGACTCAGGGAGTTCTCCACCAGGCAGCACCTGGCTGGAGGAAGCCAAGAGCAGCCAGGACTCAGGGACAATTCCAGTGGCACAGGCTGGGTGGTTAATGAGGCCCAGCACTAATCAGGCAGCACGCTCCTCTGTTTACTTTTGCTGCACTCAGGCACAGCCATTCATTTCCCGGGATGCTGACGAGGCAGACGCCCAGAGCTGGAGCCAGCACAGAGCAATTCAGCACCAAGTGCAGCTACACAATCCTTTTAATCTCATCTAAAGACTTTTTTTCATGGCTTCCTTTAATAAACCCTGATTACCATGGATAGAAGCTTTTCTTTGGGAGCCAACACGGCGAGAAAACTCATACAGAGACATTGTCAACAGCTTCCCCAACAAAGCCCAGCTTCTAACTTGAGCTAAATCCTTTCTAACTTGGCCTAAATCCTTTCTCCCTGAACTCACAACCTGCCCAAGCTGAAGGCAAGTCTCCCTTTGAGGACATCCCACACCAGAGCATCTTTTCTTCAGAGCTCCCCGCAATGAACAGATCCCGGCGGAAGCTGCAGCTTGTCCCAAATAAAGAGATTAATTTCAGGAGTGGTTTGTTTGCAAGGGAATTAAGCTACAGCAGGACAACACAGCCTTCCCTCATCACACAGATTATTCTCCTCAAGCACTCAGATGCTGCCCATCACCTTGTTACCTGTATCTGTGCCAGAAGAGTATTAAATGATGGGATTAACACATGCCACGAGTGGGACTTTTTTCCTTTTCTCCTGATTCCCCCTTGTGATAAAACTGCATGTAGATGGTTTTCCTTCCTGCACTTCAGACTTGGTTGCCTATCAGCAAAAGCAGGTCAGAGCTGTGCTCCTCTGTGCTTGGAAGGGAGAGCAGAGAGGTTTAGTAACGATTTCTCAGTTCCTCCAGGAATTTGCTACAGAGACTCAAAAGAAAGAACACAAATATTCAGTGTCACAGAAATGAGAATGGAGTTTTGAGGTCACAGAAATAACCTACAAATCCAGAGACCGGAGTTAAACTCTCTTTTCTGGAGCAGACAAGGATGCTGTAGAATCATGGAACATCCTGAGTTGGAAGGGACCCAACCTTCCAACAACAACACCCTCCATGACACGGGTAAGAGTATTTCCTGAAAGCATCCTGAGGATAAAGCTATTAAAATTATTGCTTCTCACAGTAACTGGGCAAATGTAAACCCCCAGACAACCAAACTATTGTAGCAGGAGCACACAAGGTCACTGATTTTAACCAAACCATGCCACAACAGTGCCTAACTTGGATGATGTACCTTCAGGAATGTGTGTATGAGATCAGACAGGTTCAAAGCACTGGAAAAAGTATTGCCAAAATCCAGAGTGTCAGGCTGACTTCTGTCTCAGTCTCATTCTTGCCCCCAACAAAGTCGTTGTACAGTCCTGGGACTCAGTTCTCCCCAGCACAAAACTTTTCTCTGCTGTATTTCCCTGAAGTGCAGCTCTCATGGGGTTGGCAGTGCCAAGTTGGCCAAGAAGTTAAAACAGTGTGGGATATCCCTTTGGCCAGTTTGGGGCAGCTGTCCTGGCTGTGTCCTCTCCCAACTCCTTGTGCACCTGCAGCCTTCTCCCTGGCAGGGCAGGAGAAGCTGAAAAGTCCTGGAGTTGGTATAAACACGACTTAACAACAACTAAAACCACCAGTGTGTTACTAACACAACTCTCATACCAAATCCCAAACACGTCATACCAGCTACAGGAAGGAAATTCCCTCTATTCCACCTGAAACCAGGACAGCACTTCACAGTGAGGAGACCCTGATCAGCTCTAGACATGAAGAGGAACAAACACAGCCACTGCCCCTAAAGGAATGATGAATATTGAAAAGAAAATGAACTGGGTTTCATCCCAGCAGGTCTCCCCAGCTTGTGTGTCAACGACAGCATTTTAGGATTGTTTTTTCCTTCCTCAGAAGCAAAGCTTATGCTCACATTCCCTTCAAGGCTTTGGGGTCTCTGAAGAGACCCCACGTGAAGTCTTTAAATTTTCCAGGTCTGGTTCAGGCAGGAGTCCTAAAACAGCAGGGAAGGGTCTCTGACCTCAGCTTTCTCCGTGAGTCAGCAGGCAGCTGTTTTCTTGTTGGCTGAGGCTGCTCAGCACAGTTTATGTTGCATTGGATGCCAGTGGGTGGATGTTTCCCCCTGCTTGGCAATCTTGGGAAGATCTGTGAGACACAAGTCCTCTCTCTCAGGCTGAAGTCTTGTAATTAGCACTATATAAATCCACAAAGAGCCAAATCTCATAAGACAGAGACTGTATTTCAGCTTTCTCCTGAAAGCCTGGCAGAGAGAATAACTCCATATTCACAGTGACTTTGTGATCACTGGATATTTGACTTTCCAGATCTACACGAGACACTGGCAAGGATAAAAGGTGAGACTTTAAGGGAAAAACAAAACCTTTAGACTTTGATCTACCGGTTGTTGAAGCACCAAGATCTATATTTGGAGGTGAGGAGACCAGTGGCAAAGAAGCCAGGAGAGAATCCCCAGTCTCTGAGATTTCACAACATACTCAAAAGGCAGCTGGAGCAGGGTGGTCTGAGAGACATGAGGTAAAAGCATCAGGATTGGGAAAATCAGAGGTGATACCTGGATCATGGAACCACAGAATGGTTTGGCTTGGAAGGGACCTTAAAGACCATCCTGACCCAATCCCCTGCTATGGGCAGAGACACCTTCCACTAGACCAGGTTGCTCAACTCCTGGATGGTTATGGGGAATAAAGTTTATAAATAAAGCTTCAGAGGGATGTGAAGCCAGTGGGTTTGCAGCACAGGATCAGGCATTCTGCAATCCAGATGAGCTTCAGTTACCAGTGACCAGGGCTTGATGGTTCAGAGCTAATGGGAAGTTTCCCCAAATGAAGAGTTCACAACTGGCCAGGCCGAGGTGATTAATGCAGGGCACAGCTGTGTCCTCACAGAGAGCCAGGATCCCCAAGAGAAGGACCATCAATCCTGCAACTACACCAAACCTTGCAGTCAGAAACAGGCTGGGCACACAGCAGGAGCAGGAACATAAAGAAAATGCTGTTAACAGTACTGTACTGCTGGGAGGAAAGAGTCAGAGGTGTGGTAATTTCTCTTCAGTGATGCAGAGTTTGCAGCAGAGGCGAGAACAGAGTCTCCCTTTGTGCTTTACTCAGCATAAAATTTCCTCCTTTCATTTATGGCAGGTATCCAGCCCCTTTTGGAGCAGCAGCAGCCACTAGCTATGGATGGGGCCAGGGAAAAGATCTGACACAGCAAATTCTTCATCTCAGCTTCTCATGTGAGCTGCTAAAGAGAGCAGAGGAGCAAGTCCCATAAAACAGGAGTGGCTGGACCATCTCAAATCCCAGCCAGCTCTCCAGTCCAACACACACATCACCACCAGTGGGAAGGAGCAGTGCTGAACTGGCATTTGCTCTCCCAAACCTAAAAGAAAGATTCAGTTTACTGCAATCATTAGCAATATTTTTACAGTGGCATCTGTACTGGAGATTAAGGGGAAAAAAAATATTAGACACCTCCTTGTTTTATTTTCTCTTTGCACTTCCTAACTCTGACCAAACTCCTAAATGCTTCTGAGGGAGGGTTTAGGCACCCATGAACCTCCTGGGCAGACATGTTATTTTATCACTCTGCCTTCTATGTAACAGCTATTCCAGCAACTGGTCTCTGTCTTTCAGCCCTCAGGAGGTCAGATGAGGTCAGGTGAATCTTCTTCCATGTTTCTGTAACACCCAGGGCAAGTAGGTCCCAATTTGGTAGTTCCAAGCTGCACGTGTCAGCTGAAGTAAACTACTTCTGCTGTCTCCAGGGGCTTGGAAAGACATCTTGAAGAGGTGTCAGAAATCTGACTAGTCCATATTTCTGCCCCAAAGCTCCCCCTCTCAAATTCCAGATATCTTCTGCAGATATGAGATTGCTACAGAGCACAAACAAAACAATACAGCACCAGATAGGTATTTTTTGAACAACAGTAATCTACTGCAAGCTTTTCTTGGCTTTCCCTTCCAAAGATAATAAAAACTGCATTACAATTGTTTAAAATTTTTAACCATTCTGACATAACAATGCTTTTTGTGAAGCTCCAAATGAAGCAGGGCTCAGAGCAGCTGCTGTGCTCGGAGCAAGACTCTCCCTGAGAAGAAACTACCAAGATCAAACCAAAGAAGAGATGTCCCCTTCAGAGACTCCCCCTCAGAGCATTTTGGTTAAAAGCTTCTGTCCCCACTTGAGTTGGATTTTTTCAGCAGGCTGAAGGGCAGCTGAGCTGCCCCCAGATCCAAAAGACAGAGGCAGGGACAGGGCTCTGATGGAGAGCCCCGTTTGCTCAAGCAGGGACATCCAGCTGAGACACAATTTCCAGCCCAGCAGCAGCACTGGGGATGGACTCTCCTCCCTGTGCTGAGCTGTGATGAGGCAGTGTGGGCACAGCCCTGATAAGCAGCAGCTTTGTGAAGGTTTCAAGGGGAAAAAAAATAAAATAAAAAGCAGTCTGACATCCATCCCACCACGGTCCCACGATGTCCCTTTTTACAGATGACACAGGACAATCACAACAGGCACTTTCAGCAGAGAATCAGCAGCAAAACTCAACCCCCACCCTGTTCCAAAAGTAAATACCTGGATAAACTATTACTAAGCTGCTGTAATTTTCTCCAGCAAAATTCAACCCCCCATTCAAAAAATAAATACCTGGATAAACTAATACTAAGTTGCTGTTAATTTTCTCTTCCAGTGACTTTGTCACAGCAAGGCAGGACAAGCCCAGCTTCTGCCAACACACACAAAGGCCAATGGGAAGTTATTCTTAGAGCCCTGCCCGGCTGTTGCTGCAGGATAACTAGTTCCAAATCATGCTGGAGAGTCTCGAGATACTGCTGAGCTGGACAGGCCACCTATGGCCAGGATCAGAGACAGGCAGGAGACAGAGCAGTGCTCACATGGGTAAAAAAGATAATCACATGCTATGTTTGTTAACAAGCAGATTAGAAGAGAGCTGCTGTATACACACACACACAGGCTGTTTTTGCAGGAAGGTACACAAACCCATCCTGTACAGAATGCAGACACATTTATTTTTGCACAAAATTATGTAATTCCAGTGCAGGGCACTGTGTGCATGCATAATTCCAGCCAGTTTAGCAGCAACACCTAGAGCTCAGGTTGGCTGACATGTTCTGTGCCAAGGCTCAGTTTTGAGGTCCCAATTACTTTGACAGACCTGAACCACTCAGGGGACCTTTCCCTGAGCTCGGTGTCTGCCTGGGGCTGACATGGCCATGAAAAGCTGCATTCACAATTACTTGGGCAATGCTGAGGACTAAATTAGGAGAAAAGTTTTAGCAAGTTACTGATTTTAATTTTTTTTTTTTTCTATATTTGACCTCAGTTGTATTCTTTCCACTGCCTTGCTGGAAAGCTGCCATGCTTTGGAGCAGGTAGTAAAAACTGGGAGGGTACTTCCCTTCTGGGCATGATAAAAGTCTGTCTGAATTTTGCCAAGTTAGAGCATCTAATAACACATATATTGCAAGGAAAGATTTTGCCTTTTCCACTGGCCCTAGGATGGATCAGACAGCACTTGGGCTACCAACATAGGAGGAGTAGGACATGCTCCTGATGAGCAACCTGGCCCAGTGGAAGGTGTCCAAGCCCATGAAAGGGGATTGGAACAAGATGATTTTATGATTCCTTAGCCACCAGCTCAATCCCAAGATTCCCACAGCAGAGTCTCAGTCCCCTGGTTCCTTTCAGTAAGTAAACTGTGGTGCTCAATATATCATTTATCATACAGTTATATGAGATATAATACAAAATATAATATATAATGTGTTATAAATCACATATTATATGTAATATATAAAATGTAGCATGTAGTATAGAGTATATAACAGCCCAAGCTGAGTACCTCCAGGATCAGGAGCAGCAGCCCTTATTTAGAGATTATTCCCATATATGTTAAATCCACATGGATGCCCTGGGAGCATGGGGTGGCACAGAGCCTGATGACATGAGGCTGCTGTTACTTTGCCTTCCCACCACAGGTCACACCAGCACATCACACCTTGTCCCCAAAGGGTCTTTCCAGCTCCCCCCAGTAAAATAACACATTGCTGCTTGCAAGGGCAACCAGGAGCTCTTATCAAAGTGTCCATCCTAAGAGCACGGCCCCACCTCCAGAATTTTCAGTGTAGGAACACCTCAGAGAGACAGAGGTCCAGCAGGATGAAGAGGAAGTGTCAGAGGCCAGGCTGGACAGGGATTGGAGCAACCTGGGAAAGTGGAAGTTGTTCCTACCAGTGGCAGGGGGTAGGGACTGGGTAAGCTTTAAGGCCCCTTCAATCCAAACCAGTCAATAATTCTCTGACTTGGCCAAGATCACACAGAGCCAGTAAGACAAACACAGAGCTACAGCCCATGCTGTAATTCCAAACTCAGTGCCACAGCAACAACTATTTTGCAGCACCAGGGGAACCTCCTTTGTCGCTGATTTTCTCTATTATCATCTCGTCTGGTGCATGTTTGAGGAACACACATCCTAATGTCTCCAGAGTGACAGATTCCCATCAGTCTCAAACCCATCCACTGCACCAGCACTTTGCCAGCATCAGCAGAATTAGTGGCATTACACACTCGAGTGTTGTTGGAACTGCTTTAAACAGTTCAGTGGTCACCTTGTTCAGCTGGGAGTGCACATGGATGCACCCAGGCTGTCCTGAAATGATAGGGCACAGAGTCCTGCTGCTGGCACCCAGCCTGTGGGGCTGAGGGAAGCAGGGAGGAGGTGTCTGACCAGGCCACTCTGCTGCTAAAGCTTTCTGCAATTTATCCCTGTGCTTCCAACCTCGAGAGGAGACACTGCCAGGCTGCCATCAAGCAGTGGCACTATGTTGGTAGCTTGCTGCTGCTGCTGCTCCAAAACACCCATATGAAAGGTAAAATCTCCCCTTTCCCTTCCATAAATATCTCCCCTGGGCCACTCAGGCATGGATGGAAGCTGCAGGTGCCCTGCACTTCACAGATCTGACCCTTCGTTTGCACAAATCACGCCTAGTGCTAACAACAACCCAACAAATCACCCCAGAGCAGCCACAAGGAGGGTGATGCAATTGTTTTAGCTGTCTGCACAGCCTCATAATTGCAGATCCATCACCACAAAGCATTAGCTGTGTTAGGATAGGTGTTCCACAGAAAGCCCAGCACTAGAAAGGGGCACATGAGCCCATCAGTCTGCAAAAGACACTTTATGGGTTTGTAACAACCAGGGGGTTCAGATCTGGGTTGTGCTACCCAGAAGAAAGTTACTTGTTTGCTTGGTCAGCTGCAAGCAAAACTCTAATTTCATCCAGATCCCAACACCATCTGCTTTGTTCATCTCTGCTCACACAGGCTAAAGGCACCTGTGGCTGAGACAAGGGGTGTTTTCAGTGTGAGGGGTGTGGAAAGGTCATCTCTGTTCATAAAATCCTGCTCATAGGAAATGGAGGCCTTGATAACACACAGGCTTTAAGACCTGAAGAAACACTATAAAGCAGCTGCTCAGGTGTTGAAAGAGTAAGACTGGACTGGATCCATGTGCACTCCAGCCCCCACAAGCCACACTGCAGAGGGCAAGCCTGCCCTCCTGCTCCCACTCATCCCTCTGTCCAAAACAGGACTTGTTACACTCTTCCCTCACCCCACAGAACCCCACAGATGCACTTTGAGTGTCACACAAATCTCAGATGCTGTAAAAAGCTGTAGACCTGTGCCCATGCACCTCTGCCCTCAGGGACGCAGTCACAGCTGTTCCCACACAATGTAGGATCATCCTCCCTGCTCATGGAAAACATCATCTGTGCTCCAGCCCCCAGGGGCCTCGGGTAAAGGGCTGGAGGACACAGTACCTTGTCCTGGCTCCTGCATGACCTGGACACACAGCTTGGGGCCAGCTGGGCAGGTTTGGGTGGCTGCAGTTGGATTTTAATGACATGAGGCATCCACTCAGACGGGAGGCTGAGCTGAAATTTACCCTGAATTCAAGAGTTAGAACCTGTAACTCTTTTGTTTTGACTAGAGGAAAAAAGGCAGATGGGAAGAGGGAGGGAAATGAAGTTTAGGTTGTTAGTGGTGGCATGAGGGTGAATGTCACATTGGTCTGTACCTGGTGCTCTTGGGCTTTTTGGGGCAGACCTGAGGAGTGCATCCAGGGGCCACTTCTGGGCTTTTCTACTTATTTTAGTCTAGTAAAACAAAAACATAGTGATAAACAGAAAAAAAGGACTTCTCCAAGAAGAAGGACTTTTGGCAAGGGCATGGAGTGATAGGACAAGGGGGAATGGCTTTAAATTGAAAGAGAGCAGGTTTAGATCAGATGTTAGGAAGAAATTCTTCCTTATGAGGGTGGTGAGGCCCTGGCACAGGTTGCCCAGAGAAGCTGTGGCTGCCTCTGGATCCCTGGAAGTGTCCAAGGTCAGGTTGGATGGGGATTAGAGCAACCTGGGATAATGGAAGGTGTCCCTGCCCATGGCAGGGGGTTGGAACCAGATGATCTTTAAGGTCCCTTCTAACCCAAAACATTCTCTGAAAAATCAACAAGTCCACGTAGCAACTCCCTTGGCCAGACTTCCTGTGTCAGTGTCAGCAAACACGACTGGGAGCACGGCACCAAACCACACTGCAGCAAATCCATGGTCATGGCTCACCACCCCGGGCACACCAAACCCTGCCCTGTCCTCTGTGTGTCTGCAGTGACTAGGAAATCCCCAGCAGCTGCCTGCAGGAGGGAGCCCACAGCCCACAACTGTGCTCCTGCCAGACACCCAGCGCTGCGATAAAAAAACGCAGCGGCAAACACAGGTGTAAAATTGCAATTCAATGGGTTATTAATAACAAGACATTTCTCCTCTGTGGCCATCTGCATCCCATACACCCCCACTAATCTGGCACTTTCCTCTCCCAGTTATAACGCTCTCTCAGCCTCTCATAATTCCCTTTTTTCCCCTGCCTTCAAGCCATGCAGGAAGGTAACGCTCAACAGGCGGTTTCCCCGTGACAGCCCGTGCAGACAGACATTGTGCCAAGCACCACGAACTCAGAGCAGAGGTTTTTCTACCAAGGTGCCAGAAATAATACAAATAAACTCTTCTTCTCTCCCTGGCTTTATATCTGCAGCTCCCACACATCACTACCAGCAGGGCTTTAAGACTAAAACAGGCTGAGACCTACGTGGCCTGAATTTATTCTGGAAATTTATCTCTTCTTGCTGAAAGCTCTGTGTTTGCTTGATCTTCCTGCCTTCCAAGTCCTAGAAGTGCCACATGTTGCACAGCTGGATTCCTGACAAAGAAAGAAAACAGGAGGGAAGAGAGAAGAGATATTATATATATATATATTTATATATATATATACATGAATGCAATGGCCGAGGGTTTCAAAAGTCACCTGTGAACTTCAACAAAGTAGCTTCAACTATCTCCAAGGGACCCATGAGCAGGAAGAACAGAGCTCTTGAGCTTCCAAAAATCTGCTCTCCACAGGTAGAAGAGGAAGGAAAAGGAAATGGGGCTCCAAAGGACTTGCTGCTCTGAAGGCGCTCAAGACCAGCTCTTGCAGGAAAGGATTTGCAGCAAAAACCATATCAGGGAGGGCTGGAGATAAGATAGCCAGGAGGAAGAAGGACAGATCTGTGTGGCAGTAAGGAAAATGATGAGGATTTTTAATTCTCAAACTTGCTGGGGTGTGACTACTAAAATAGTAATGTGTTTGCCCAGCTCCAGGAGAATTTGTAGCAGGGGAATATCCCTGAGCTCCAGCATAGCTCGTGGACCCCCCCACACATGGGCAGCAACATCCACTTCCAGTGTGACAAGTCACGTATAAAGCACAGAGAGCCAAAGGGAAGAAAGTCTGTTCATCTTGAGAAGCATTAAAAAAAAAAAAAATCACAGCAAAGGAGAAAATGAAGAAAATGTTATTTCCTTTGAAATGGAGTATTGCACTCTGTAACAGGAGGGAGGAAAAAAAAATCAAACCCAAAGTGAACTAGAGATTCAGTTCATAAACACAAGAGAAGGTCAGCTTCCTCCTCACCAATAACTCAGTCCCACAGGAATCCAGCTTGGTATTTGATATAGGGCAGATATTTGATTCCTTCCTCTGCAGGGGGAGGCTGACACACACATCCTCCATCCTCTATCCACCTTCCCCACCACGTCCCAGCCCTGCCATGGGCCACCTCGGGTCCCTCCTGCCAACCACTCTGCTTTAGCAGCAGCATAAAACAGTGGAAAATCCTCTCCCTCCTAATGCTGGGCTGAGGAAGGGATTATTTTTCTCTGTGTTTGAGAACAGGCAGTTGCTGTAAAACCTTCTGCCTCGGCCCAGCAACAGCGAGACCTTGGGAGAGGCTAATTATGGGTGGTGAAATAAGTCACCCCCTGGCAGAGAGCAGTGGAGAAGAGACAGGAGAGCACAAACCTGCACCTGGAGACCTTTTTGCTTATTATAAAATAAAGCTGATTCTGCTGCCTGTGTTACCAGGGAAGAAGAAGCAAGACAGGAGAGGAGACAACCCCCAAGTGAAACTAAGAGGCAAATCACCGAGAGAAAAGCCTTCAAGCATCGCACTGTAACTTTTACATAACCTCGTGCGGGTATGGAAAAGCATCAAAATTATCCTCCACACAGACAAACACCTGGAAAAGAGGGGAAGCAGAGCAGGAAAGGAGTCTGTGTGGCCAGCAAGGCTGTTAATGGAGGGAAATATGGACCAAAGCATCCTGTGCACTGACCAGCGGGAGCCACGGAGACGTCTGTGTGAGCAGGAGCCCGTGCACAACCAAGGACTGGGAAAGCAGATTGTCACAGAGCTGCAATCTGCTTGGGATGTCCTCCAGGCTCGTGGCACCTTGTGCTGCCCCACTTGAGTGCTCGTGGTCGAGCTCCAGCCGAGCCACTTGGAGGGATGAGAAGCGGTGCACAACCTTCATCCCCCCCCCCGACAGCCCCCCAGAGACCCCTTTGCCATCAGCAGAGCCAGGACCAGCACCTTCTGAAAAGAATTAAAGCAGCCAAGCTCAATGGAGCCACATTCCCAGACACAAAGGTTTGTCCAAGATTGCTCTATTCATTCCCAGTTCTGCGGTGAAGCAAAACCTCAAACTCTTTCCTTTCTTCCCTCTCCTCATTACAGGCTGGAAAACATCCCTCTCCCACCAGCGTCTGACCAAGGAATGCTGGAGAAAAAAGGAGAACTGGGCTTGTCCTAAATCTCTCCCAACTCTGGCTTGTGTAGAAAGGCTGCTCTTCCTTCTCCAGAAATCTGGACCTGCAAAACCTTTCCTGAACTGTGAGGGGAAACTTGGCAGTGATCTGTGAGAAGTGCAGGGTGAACAGATTGGCATTTTCTAACCATGTGTAGTTTGCATTTGTGTGTAGCAATGTGCATATAAATGTGTATTTTTATGTATATGTATAAAACATACACATATATATATATATATGGATGCACGTAGTTGTATTTAAGGAAAAAGAGACCACAACTTCCACTATGAGATGACGAGAGAGCTGGAAACGTGCGGGCACCACGATGCAACCCAAATCTCTTGCTTAGACTGCGGGACAATCAAGACTTCTTCTCTGAAACGAATGCAAAAAAGGGCTCAAACAGCTGGAAAAAGGGTGATGCATGTGAGAAACTGCCTTTTTTTCTTTGTGGCTCATGCATTGCAGAGTGTGTGTGTGTGTGTGTGTGTGATGAGTCAAAGTCTGAGGGCTGCCTTGTGTCAGCCATTGACTGTGCCAATGACAGCAGTTCCCGACAGCCTTTAATAACACCACTCACAAACTCCAGAGCAGGGGGAGGAAGATAAGGGGGGAGTAAAATGCTTCCCTTGCAGGCTGGTGCACAAACCATCCCCTCTCCTTGCCAAAATGTGTTACAGGCACCCGTTGATGGCTCCGTAATTGCAGCCCACGCTACAATGTGTTGTTCTAAGAGGCAACAGAGAGCACAGCCGGGAGAGGAACTTTGGGAACACGGGAGTAAAGGGGGGGGTCCCGTGTCCAGGAGGATGTGGGGATGCGCTGGGGTCAGGTAGGGGTGGAGCAGGTGGTGATTTGGGGGGCTCATCCCAGTGCAGCACAGGGTACCTCCCCGTGTTCACACTGCAAACACCCAGGTTTGTACTTGGAAGCAACCAGGAGACAAGAAGTCATCTCTGCTTCCAGGCAGAATAGATAAAACAGAAAGAAATATGTACAGGACACCTATGGAATACACAAATCCTGCTGCCCACCTGTGCCTTGGTTCCCTTGTACGAAGTGGGGAAATAAATCCCTACCAGGTCTCGTGGATGCTGGAATGTTCCTGGAAGGCTGGAAGGCTTGTGAAGATGCTAAAAATCCTCAGCTTAGTCCAGCTGGAAAGCTTTGGGAAGAGCTTCGGAGCGCATCATGTTCTGATTATTTACTTCTCCCAGCTAAGGAGAGACCCACTTCACACACCACCTCCTGGAGAGGCGGAAAAATCAGGCGTGAAAAATAAGAAGGAAATGGGAATCGACTTGATAGCTCCTTCCCCTTCCTAATGGGTAATACTTACCTAATTAGGCCCGCTTGCCATCTCCTTTCCTTGCTCTCTCTGAGACATTATGCGGAGAGGAATTTGTCCTAAAAGTTGTTGCTTTCATTCGGAGGCGTCCCCTTGAGCTGTTTGCCTTGCTGAGGCAGGCAAGGGCAGCAACTCCATCATAAAGGAGGAAAAAAAAATCCCTCCTGAATGGCTCTGAGAGGTGGTTTGAGCATCCAGCTCCTACTGCTCATGGGTCACCTCTCTCACCTCCCTTCTCCATCCCTGACCCAGGCAGAGGGAGCAGCTCCAAGGGTGCCTTGTGCCTCCTGCCCTTTCTTGGTCAAGGGGAGAAGCCCCTGCTCTCTGAGAGCCACCATGGAGTTCAGGAAGGGAAAGCCAGAGGCTGCAAAGATGTTCTGAGTCCAGTGGTCAAAATGAGTCTTCCCTCAGCAGGCTTTTGGAGAGAAACCTGGGACTGGATGGTCCCACAGCTGGTGGGATCCAAGGGGACTCCCCCAGTCAGTCCCAAGTCCATGCCACCACTTGGATGCCTTCTCTCCAAATGCACATATCCAAGCAGCTGCAGCTCAGGGTGGAGAAAAAGGGGTGATAGAAGCAACACACAACCCCTCCAGACCCACACCAGCATGGGTGACCCTGCCAAAACACAGCCAGCTGTCCTTTCCCACAGTCAGCTTCCCTCTTTTAGGAGAGGAGTAGGGGTTGGCACATGCAGGACATGCAGGGGCATCTCCCACTCCAGCAGGATTCTCCCAGCCATCAGTACAACAGAGACAGTCTGAATGTGACCCTACCTAACAACAGCTCTTGCAGGATGGGTTGCAGGAGTCTCTGGCACAGTGAGGGGTCAGCATTCACCCCCAGACTCCTACATTGGACCCTCATCCTTCCCTCCACCTCCAACCTGCACTTCCCAGGAAGGCCCCCCCATCCCCCCCATCCCTGTTCTTGCACCTCAGATGTTTTTTCTCTTCCCCACAGGGAGCTCAGCTTCCAAGAAGGAAAATACAAAGCCCAAAGGGATTGACTTCAAGCAATGAAGCCGGCTCTGCAAAGGAAGGTGTTTTATTCCTGCCAGAGGGAGTGCTTTAAAGAGCCTCCTTTTGTTTCCTCAAAGACTGGGGAAGGTGGAGACCTGGAGGAATTCAGGGAACTTCAACGACCTCGCTCTGCAAGCCACAGCAGAGATTCCCCCACGCCCAAGATTTTCCATACCCAGCATCCTGCACTGGTCCAGCCATTCCTGCATCCCTCCCCACCCTGTCCCCCGGGAGAGCATCTGCAAGGACTGCAGGGAGAGCCCAACCCTGCACCTGCAGCACCTGTGAGGAGGAGCTGAGCCATCCCCTGCAGCTGCACCAACCAGCCCTGAAACTTCACCTCTCAGTTGTTAATTCTGCATCAAGAAAATGTGGTTTTTTCCTTCTTTTTTTTTCCCTTTTCCTTTCTTTTTTTTTTTTTCTCCCCACTAGGCAATTTCCAGGGAGCTGGGAGGGGGAAGAAGAAAGAACTGCACAGCTAATCCCTGCTGCAGGCAAAGCCAAGCCCTCCCCTGCCCCAGACAAAGAGGGAAAGCAGTTCCATTCCTCCCAGTGGCTCTGGACATCCCTCCATCCTCCCAGCCTTTTGTCCCCACCGAGCCACCCCTCTGCAGTGGCTGCAGCATCCTCGGGGCTGCCAGGGTGTGAAGGACAGCAGGAGGGAGGGAGGTTTCCTTGCAGAGCCACCTCTGCAGCACTTCCAGCTTTGAGGGGAAAGCCATGAACCCCATGGCTCCAGGCAGGGGACCCAGGAATCTGGCTTTGCATCCCTCCTGCACTGCCAGCTGTGCATTCCAAAACCAATGGATGTGTCCTGTACAAATCAGGTCCACTCAGGACCCTCTGCTGCAGCTCCCAGACAGAGCATTGCTCAGCACCCAGCCTACAGAACATACCCACTCCATCCATAGGGAGCAACAGCCCCAAAGCAGGATTTATCCCACACATGGCAGTTGGAAAGTGATGGTGAGGGCAGGCAGGGCGATATTCTGAGCATCACTTGGCCCTGTTTGGCATCTTGCAGGCATCCCTGGGGGGATGCCCAGCTCCAGAGGGGCTCAGGCAGAGAAGGACCCAGGCACAGGGAGCACCAGAAGAGCTTCCCCGGCTCCCAGCGCGGAGGGACGGATTTGCAGAGAGGGAGAGGGAGGAACTTCAGCAAACAACAAGGAGCAGCACAGGCAGAGATAAGAGAAGGTATTTACCAGGCAATCACTACAAGGTCCTGTGAATACAGTATTTGTGATGGATGAACAGACATATTATTACAGAACTTAATGCAAACCCTTTGCACCAAATGGTGACACGCGATTACCAGTTTGGAAATAACTAAGCTCATTATAATGAAACGCTTCACTCAAATCCCCCTCCAAAGGACGGATCCGACGGAGGAAGGAACCTGTGACGGGAACATACTGGGGGGATTTGTTTAACCAGATCAGCCTGCTGGGCCAGCACAGCATGGTTGTTTGCCTCCAGCGTGGCTAAAGCCCGGAGTGCTGGACAGCTTAACCCACCATCCTGCGTGGACGGGGTGGGCAGTGTCCCACACCCAGCTCTGGGGTCTTCTTGGCACGACCAAGAGCTGAAAAGAAACACCTTTCAATAATAAATAATAATGCTAACTCTGTGTTTCTATAGCAACTCATCACCATAGCAGCTCAGCGCAGGAGGAGAACTCAGAGCTCATCCTGCCGTCTTCAGGGTGACGAGGCAACTGCCCTCCTGGAGGTGGCTTCAGTGGCGGGGCTTAAATCAAGAATTCACCCTCCAGTTTGTCTCTGAGCACTGCCCCCCCCCCCAGGGAAGCTTTCTGGGAGGGGGCTGGATGCTCTGGAGAAGTACAGTTGGCAGTCCAGGGGGTGATGGGGGTATAACAGCCTCAAAAGCACTAGGTATGGAGGTCATTACAACCCTCTAAATCAGTCCTGGGATCCAGGGTGGCTGGAGGGAAAGGAGACTGTGGCAGGGGACAGCCCCTCCGTCTAACCAAGAAGACACCACGAAGGGGAGAGTACAAAGGGTGAGACACAACAAAACAGAGAAAATGCCCAAAATTAGCCATGCAAATGCCAGCCCCCTCCAGCACTTACACGTCTCGGGGTAACAGCTTGCAAAACTCCACCTGTTGCTCTGCTTTTAGCAAGAAACAGAAATTTGCACTAAAACCCAATAAATAAAGGGAGTTTCCCAAAACAGAGTAGAAACTGACTTTTTTTAAGGTAGCACATCAAGCAGACCCGCCCATCCTAATTTGGGGGGGAGGGAGGAGGGTGTTGGGTAGGTTTTTTCCCTCGTAGATTGTTCATTAAAGAAAAATCCAAACAGAGCCTTTGATTGGCTCCACAATGGGTGTGGTTGTATTTCCAGCTCACCTCCTCTGCCCATCAGGGCTGTGGGGACAGAGCTTTTGCCTTCAGTATAGAACAGTCTCCTGCTGCTCACCGCCTCTGAAAGCCTCTTCCCAGTCAGCAGAAGAAGGTGACATTGCCCAGGGGTGGGACAGGGGCCATTAGTGACTATTAGCCATGCACATGCTGCTATTCCTCAGGCTGGTGAGTGAGTTCCCAACCAGAACCTCCCTGGTTTTATCGTCTCACTTACAAAAAGCGAGTCATTTGTAAAGGTCATTAGAGCAAAACAACTGCTAGATGGTGGCTGAAGGGACAGTCACTTCTAGGAGACCACCCCCATTTGATAGATGAGCAAACAAAAAGCCAACAGACCCGTTCAGGGCCATGGGACAGCTCTCCAGCAAATCTGAGAGTCCCTTTGGCAGCCCAGGATAAGTTTCCCCAAAGTAAAATAAAGCTGTGTAGCAGCACACCAAGCACTTGCTGTTCCATCAATAGGCAATTGTAAGAGGATACACCTCCTTAGTCTCTAAATGAGTTTTCTTTCCAGCACCACATTATAGACAAATCCCCTGTCACAAAAAACAAATAAATCCCTTTTCACGATCAAATATGCTCTAACCAAGTCAAACAGGGCCACACGCACGTGCGGCGAATCTGCAAACCTCGTCCCAACTTCCCAGCGTGGCCATCTTCCCTTTGGGTCAGGGAAAAGGAGAAAAGAAAAGGAAAGAAAGAACATTTAATAGGAGGAATGAGGTGGCAATTTCCCGGTTCAGCTGAGAATCCATGTGTGGGCTCCTCATGGCTTCTGTCTCTAAGCCGACGAAGCCTGGACTGACACAACACCAGTGCTTGACTTACGAGGGCTTCATCCAGGCAAGATATTTTTAATTTAAATCTTGCTGTAGTTGAGGACGAAGCCATCCAGGCTTTGATTTACTGCTAATTCACTGCTCCCATTCCTATAACTCCAAACTCAAGTCACCAAACAGTTGAACGCCGAGACACTCAAAAGTGAGGCTCTTCCTGAATGAGCGTCAGGGGGCTGCTGGCAGCAAGTGTAAGTTCTCATTGAGAAGAAACAGCAAGTATATAAATATTAACCGTCTCCACACAGCCCCTGAGTCGAGCATCACGTCACTGTTTCACAGGAAAACATTGCTGGGAATAAAACACCTCCACCACTCTCACCTTTCCTCCCTCGTGTGGCGTTTTATGCTCAAGGAGAAACAACACGTGGGTCGTGGTGGCTCACTTCATAAACATTTACATGCCTTTGGTGCAGGGTTGGTTCACCAAGCATCAAGATTTATCCCTCCGGCCCTTCCAGGAGCGGGGAGGAGGGGGAAGTGTGTGATATATATCATGCAAATGCCTGTAATGGAAACCTATCCCATATTATCTGTGTTAGAGCCACACATTCGTCCTGTCAGAAGGACAAGGCAAATTCAAGTGCCAGTCAGCTCCTGGAAATTTATTGCCAGTGGCTGGGTGGGAAAGCCCCAGCAGACCACTCGTGTATGGATAATAGAGCTGGAAGGAAACTCAAGAGAGCGGGATGAAAACCAGGAGAGCTGGCAATTTAAGGTCTCCTTTTTGGGTCATCAGTGCAAATCCAGCCACGTTTAGTGGGAGGTTTTGCTTATCCCCATTGCAAAAGAAACCTGGGAATCTCAGCCTCTTGACTTTTGCGTCTGGATTTCTGTTTCCCAGCATGAAGTATCTAAAGAACACAGGAAAAGCCTCTCATCAGCAAAGGCTGGAGTAAAAGAAAGTCACAGAGTCTGCAAATGACCTCTCTCTTTTTAGTGATTCCCCCAGGTAAAGTCAAAGCCATCTGCTGACAGGAGGCATAGTGGAGATGGGGGTTTCAACCCAATCACTCAGGTCTTCATGCTCTGAGAACTTGGTGCCTTCTACAAAAAAATTGAAATGGAAACGGCTGGGAACACTATATTTCAGCAAAAAGCTGGCTTCCCATGTTCCAGGAATCACCTGGCAAGGTTCACATCAGCTGGAGGTGCACAGGCTTTCAGGTATCTGAAGTGAAGTGGCCATGGGGTTTTCAAACCAAAGGGTGCCTGTTCAAAGCCTTCACAGCATCTCTAAGGGCTCACAGAGGGGTTTTTAATAAAGGAAAGGGTGCAGGGCAGATGCCACCATATCCTGGTTCCTGTTGCAGGGCATGCAGACTTGGCACCTCTTCCCTGGGTGGCTGCTCAGCACCTCACAAGGTTCAACCACTGAAGGATGAGGTAAAGTTACAGAGCTCATGCACACGTGAAGAACAAAAAAAAAAACCCAGACAGTTCTTGTGGGATGAGTCAATAAAACCCCAAGGAAGAATGCCAGTTCCAGAAAATCACCACACACACTGTAGGTATCTCAACACATCATTTTTGCAATGATCTCTCCATTCCCAAAGGTGACTAAAAGCATTTTGTACCAAATTTTTCAAAGACACAAGGATCAAGGTTCATGAGGGCACAGCTGCCCCCAGGCCAATCCCCTAACCCGAGATGTTTGGCTGTCCCTGCCCATGGCAAGGGGTTGGAACTAGATGATCTTTAAGGTCCTTTCCGACCCAAACCATTCTATGATATTGTCTCATTTCAAAGCACCCATTTGTCATTTTAATTAAAAAATTCAGTCTCAAAAGTGTCCTGTTGTGACCAAGGGCTGCTCTTGGCTGTTGAAGGGCAGGACAGCACTCCCTGCTCCCACCATCCAACTTGGGGTTCAGTTTGCATTTCGTGGTGATGAGTGAGAATTCCCATCAATAAATGTCGACTGAGCTTTTTGCCTCTCTGTGCCTCGGTTTCCCAACCCACACCCTGGGAACGAGAGAACACTTTCCCACTGTTTGAAAATCCTTCAGAGCCTGAGCGAGAAACATCCGGGCGTAATTCTATGTAATTCTTTTTTTCTCTCTATTTTTTTTTTTTTTTTTTTTTTTTGGTCACAGGCTCCTTGAGAGCTCAGAGCTAAAGGATATAAAGCACTTCTCACATGAAGACAGTCATGCAGGGAAGCACGCTCATCACTGATGCCCTGCAGTAAGTCAGTGGGTTGCCCAGACTCTCTGCACAGACGGGAAGTCTCGTTGCCTTGGGCGCCTGGAGCGGTTGGTGTCCATTAACTGAGTCTTGCAAGCAAGAAGGAGTAAGAAAGAGCCCTCTGAAGCCTTTAGTCACATTGGTGGGGACCAGAAAGGGCTTTTTATTTGAGCATCAAGCAGTTTGAGGGCTTTACCAAGGGAAACTCATAATCCAAAACACATCTCTGGTTGTAGAGGGGAATTCGTGGGCAAGACGTGAGACTTCTTGAGTCCCCTCTGCAAAGGGGTGATGTGGGGTCTCAGTCTCAGCCATGGGGTCTCAATCTCAGCCATGGGGGACCTCATAAAGGAGTATTGTGAATAACAAATCAGGAGGAGCCAAGTGATTCCCGGGGCAGCACACTAATCTTGCTCAAAAACACGTGTAGGCAGTGCCAAGCCACAAACTTTGGCACCTCTAACTCCGAAACTCAACAGCTCTACCTCCAACACCCTCCCCACGTAGGATCCCAACGCGGAGCACGAGCCCACTGTGCCAGCGCCGTTCTCAGCTTTGCAGGGAGCTTCGCAGAGCTCCCTTCCAAATGAGAAATTAATTCCTACACGGCGTTAACCCTCAGCACGCCCGAGCACCGTAAGACCTTGCGGGGCTCCTCACCCCGGGGCGTGTGAGCGCGCGAATCAAACCCCGGCGCTGCCAGAGGGAGGTTTGGTTTTACTGCAGCCGCTCGGCATCGAGGAAATTGGGAGGCAGAAACAAAGCGCTTCGGTAAAAGGAAAAGGATGCAACACAAAAGGGGCTCCGGCGTCCCTCCTCCCCTCCTCAGCCTCCAAAAGTAGAGGATTCGACATGTAACCGGCTCCAGCAGCCCGGTGCCCCCCGGGATTCGGCTTCCAAAGACGGTTCCTGCCTTCCCGGCGAGGGATCTCAGCCGCTCCCGTGCCTGTGCTCAGCCCTTGGCTTTGCCACATCCACAGACTTGTCTGGCACCAGGCTGGCTGCGGCGCAGAGAGGGATGCTGGCAGGTGAATGCGTGGGGGAAGGCTCGAATATTTCCTCTCCCTGTGGAGAAGTTCAGCATCTCCCTCTGGATTTGCGAGAGCGCTCATCCCTCCTGCTCGCCAGGTGCTGGGCTGCTCGCTGAGCAGATTTAACACCAGCCCTCGGCGCCTACAAGGCAGTTACAATCATCAAGCAAATGCTTCCCCAACAGCACCGTGACTGATCATCAGCCTGGATTTTAAAACGCCCGTCTTGGACATAAACAACACTTAGATCATGCGGCTGTCAGTCATCGCGCATCGTATCGATATCGCCGCACGTTTAAGAAGGGACAGAGGGAAAAAGCCTTGGGCTGGTCCTTTCGGAAGGGAGACACCCCCACGGAGGATGGGTCTGGGCGCAGGAGGGATGAAAATCCCAGGCTTCCGTGACGGGGCTGGGATTGCATGTTCAAACCTGGCTGCACACGGGAAGCAGACACACATCTGTTGCACCGCTGGAAGCCCGACTCTGGCGAAGGATCCCGCACACAAACAAACAAACACACGCTTCCCCAGGCAATTCAACCACAAACAAAACGCTGCTCGCACCCCCTGGATCTTGAGCCAGTGGCTTAGCCACGGGAAAAAAAGCACCTAATCTCGCACTTAGAGGCACACGCCGTAATTAAAATCCCCGAGACGGCAAAGGCAGAGCAACCCCTCGCTCCGCTGGTCCTGCCCGCTTACGGGTTTCACCGGTTTCTATAAACAAGACCCGGGTGAAACAGAGGATAGATAAAGAAAATAAGTTAGCACGCTTTATGCCTCCCGAAATATTTGTACAGGACTGGTGCGTGCTCAAGATAAGTCCCTAGAAGGCTGCGAGCGGTTGCATAGGCTGTAAAAATCCCCTGACACCATCATTGTTCCCGCGGAGCAAGAGCATCCCCCAGCAATCTCGGGGTCCCGATCCAAACCTTCCCCCTCTGCACCACTCCCCCCCACCACCCGGAAAGCCTCAGAACCCGCTCGCTTTCCCCAAAACCTCTCATCCCAGTCATCGCATCCCGGCAGCGGAGGGAAGCCATGGAATATCAGGTGCGTTTCCAGCGAGCTGTTTGGCACGGCTGCCCGGCGGCAGGGCTGGGAAGCAAAGCGGGGTGGAAGTTTTACGGGAGAGGAGCACGGCCACACGCTCTCCACCTGGTCCTTTCCATGCAGGCGAGTCCCGAAGGTCCTACATCCGCATCCAGCGCCGCGAACGCTGGCTGCATCCCTTCCCGGCACCGGGAGCAGATGGAGCCCCAGGAGGAGGAGGGTTTGCTCTGGGCTGGGGATGGAGCAGCCACATGCAGCCACTACAAACCCAAACAGCACTTAGCCCTGCTGGGGCTGAGCAAGTGGGTTTGTTTATCTGGGAGGAACTCATCTGCTGCCGGAGTATTAGATTTCCACCAAAACCATGTGCGGCTCGGTGTTTAGATCACTTCTCGCTGTCTACATAATTTAAGGGCATATGTCTGATAAACGCAGAGCATCAATACGCAGGTTTCGGTTGCTGCACAACACATGTACCGAGGGAAGGAGGGAGGTTTAGCAGCGCTGACTCCGCAGCCGGGATTTGGGCAGGAAAACTCTCCAGCACCTCGCAGGAAGGGAAAGGACGGAGGTCTCCCCTTCCCTTCTAGGTGCTCACCACCGGGGGTGGCCCGTGTCCCCATCCCTCGGTCACCCGGGAGGTGTTATCCTCCCCGGGAATAGGGCTCTGCCTCCAGCCCCGTCCAGCTGCAACCTCACCGGGAGCAGGAAAAGTTTGCTAATGCCTCCAGCCCCTCGCCCAAGGAAAGCGCTGGAGCATCGAAGGGGGAAAATACCCCCCGAGGGGAGGAAAATCCACAAGCCGGGGGTGATGAGGGACGGGCTGCGCCGCTGGAGCCACTACCCCCGGGGAGAAAAGTTGAGCCTTGTGCATGGGGGAAAAAGCCATCGGGGACCCGGGGACGGGGGGACACCGGGCACCGCGTCCCCTGCGCGCTGGGGGTGTGGAGGAAGGGGGCTCCCCGCTGCGACCCCCACCCCCCCCCAGCATCCTCGCAAGCCGGGCCGGGAGGGGCGGAGGGGCCGTGCCCGAGCCCCCCGGCTCAGCCCGCTGTCCGCGGGGGTCCCTGCCCGCCAGCCCCGACCCCCTCCCCAGGACCCGGGCTTGGGGAGCAGCCCCTCCCAGGGCCCCGCTCCACCGCCGCCAGGTGTGCGGGGCAGGTACCGCTGCAGCCCCGCCGGCCCTCCCGGGGCATCCTCCGGGGATCCTCCCGCAGCCCCTGCCGCCCGGGCGGGGCGGGGGGGCTCCTTACCTGGCAGTGCTCCTCGCTTGCTTTGGGTGGGTTTTGGTGTATATATATATATATTATTTTTTTTCTCTTCTCCTTTCCCCCCACTTCAGTCTTCAGAGCAGGCGCCGCATTGACACTGCAGATGGTCTCCGTGTGCGTGTGTGTGTGTGTGCGTGTGTGTGTGTGTCACTCTCTCCAATCCCAAATACTCCACGGAGGCGGAACACGGAGCCCCTCTCTCTGCACTGGGCAAACCGTGTCTGGCTCGCCCAGAGCTGGGGGGGGGGGGGGAGAAGCGCGGGGGGGGGGGGGGGGGGGGGGGGGGGAAACGCAGCTCCAGTTTTCACTCCCCCCCCAAATCACCCCTTCCCTCTTTCCCTCCCTCCCTCCCTCCCTCCCCCAGCTCTTCCCTCTCTCCCCCCCCCCCGCCTGTAAATCAGTAAGGAGTGGGGGGAGCCAGGCAGCGGAGCAGGCAGGCGGGGTGCAGGCAGGCGGGCTGCAGGCAGGGGATGCGCTACGGGGCCATGCCCGTCTCGGCGCCCGGCACCGCGGCCTCCCGCCCGCCGGGGAGGGCTCGCACTGCGGCTGTCTCGCCAGCCCTTCCTCCCCAGCCCTCCTCCTCGCCAATGGTGGCTGCTGCGGGAGCGGGCTTGGACACCCAGGCTCTTTTGCCAGCGCAGGCACACACCCCTCTTCCTCCCCACCTCCACAAAAATAAATAAAAAATAAAAAAAAGCCGGAGAGGTGTGGAAGTGCGGCGGCAACGCCAGCCCAATACACCAGGGAAGGATAATAAAAAATAACAATAATAACAATTAAAAAATTAAAGCGATAATAAAAATCCCTTTCTATCCTTTTTCTCTTTCTTTCCTTTTTTTTTTTTTTATCTTTGCAGAGAGAGTGGCCGGTTGCTCCTCCTTTTCTCCAGCCCACCCACCTCTGGGAGAGAGGAGAAGGCGGAGGAGCGCAGGTTGTCTCTGGAGGGGGGTCCCCCGAGCAGCTTTTCGTCGTCCTAAAGTTTGCAGGGGATGGGGAAAGGGATGAGGATGGGGACGGGAAGGGGAGCGGGGCCGCCTCCCGGGGCTGCCACCGCCGCCGCCGCTCTCCCACGGCTGGAACTCCGGCTGCCTGGATTCCTCCTCCTGTGCCTTCCCTCGCTCCTACTCACTACTGACACCTAGGATCTCCAGCCTGATTGGGCTAATTGGGAAATGTCTCTGCCCAAAAAGAAAAAAAAAAAAAGAATAAAACCCAAAACCCACTCAAGGAATCAACCACCGCACCTCGCTGCTTCCCCCCATTCCTTCGCCAGAAAAACCCTTCCCGGCCCTGGCATCTGTTTTCCCTTCCCTCTCCAGCCTGTGCCCCGCTGCTCTCCTCCGGCTTGGACACACCGAGGAGGAGAGCGGATCAGAGCGGGCGTGGGGAGGCTCAGAGGAAGATCAATCTCTCAGCCTGGGTGAGCAGTAATCCTGGAGAGCGGCTGCAAGCTGCTCCGCTCGCCGGGGCTTCCTTTAATTCCCGGCAGCCGCAGGAATAATGGTATTTTTTTAAAAGCTGTTAGTGCTTCCTGCCTGAGTTTGGTGTCCAGCAGGATGCCCCACGGAGCAGATCCCGCTCCACAAGTTCATCCCCACCGTGCAGAGACCTGATGTCCTCTCTGCAGGTAATATCCGAGCTCTCCTCCGGCCAAAAGCGGAGCAGACAGCAGATGGTGGGGAGGAAGGGGATGCTCTCAGGGTGTCGATGGCAGCACGCAGCAACAGGGCTGCCTTCCCCTGGGAGCTCTGATGCCACGAGGATGGGCACCTTGAACAGGTCTAGGGAAGAGTGGAAGTGCAGGGATTCTTTTCAGGAGTGTTGGCCCATCAGGACAGGAAGGGGAAAACTCGGGGAGGTGATCCTGCAGCTTCCCTCTCCCCAGTAGAAGGCATCCAGCAGGGATGCAGGGGGTGGCTGGTGAAGGGGGTCCCACCACTCGTGGCAATCAATAGCCATGATCAGAGGCGGGGATTGTCCCTCTGGAGGCAGGAATTGCCTCTCCGGGGCAGCTTGTACAGCACCAGGCACAGCAGGACTCCCCCTCCTCCCCACAGCTTCTCCCATTCACAGAAAATCAGGCTTAATCCGAGCTTTGTATTTTTAATTATCTTAAATTTATGCCACAAAACACGGGGGCCGGGGGCTGTCTATTTGCATCCTCCAAGATATTTATTTTTAAACAATATCATGTTTTCCTTAAAACAAGTTTTATCTCCCGGGCTCGTGCCTGAGCGTGCCTGTGTGTGTTTTGCCTGAGCTCTGGTTTACATTTCCTGATGGATGGATGGGGATTCAGAGCCCTTTTTTTTAAGGTGGTGCATAAAATGTATTTATTATTCTTTATCTCCTGCCTCTTGCAAGAAGTCATTTGTTTTCATTCAGAGAAATGAACACTATGTGAAGCCTGAAGAGTAATAACACAGCAAAATGACAATGGAAGAGCGAGACAGAAATCTGAGAGATACAATGGCAGGTTAGTAACCTCTAAAGATCACTTCAGCTGTAAGCAATACAGTATTATTTAATGTCCAGTCTGGCTTGCAGCTCCATTTAATAAAAACATATGAAAATCTCTGGGAAATTTGGTCTTCCATTTAAAACCAGGCTGTTCCGCTAAACAGGGATAATCTGGATATGCTGAGATTACTTCCCGCTATCCGGTGGGAAGGAAGAAATTAAGACGAGTTCTTTCTGCTTCTTAAGACAGTGGCATGAGTCAATATATGCCTGTGCTGTTTGGGTTCATGAAGGAGTGAGTGACAAATGGGACTTTATTTATAGGCCTTTTCATGAACTGGGCAGTGGGGGCGGAAAAGGGTTAGGGCTGGAAAACCCAAATGACCTCCCCTGACCCGTGAATAACTGCAGTAAAAAGGCCCAAGGACAAGGAGGGTTCAGGCTCACCCTGTTGTCATCAAGTGGATATTTTTCCCCCCAGGTCACAGCAAAAAAATCAGGGAGAGAACCTGGGCACCCCCACTGCTCCATTCCTGGGGGAAAACCCACCAAACAGCACCAAAGCTGCTCTCAGCATCCTCTGGGAAGAGGCAAAATCATATCATCTCTATCCAAACAGACTGATTTCCCTCCTGCTGCCCCAAAACACCCTCCATTGCTCATGAAGTCCTGAATGCCAACAGCATCTCTGCATCCCTCTGCAGTTCCTCCCTCTCCAGCAAGCAGGAGAGGTTTGCAGGCAGCAAACAGCACACACATCCTTTCATTTCATGCCTTATTACCTCAGCCACACACAGGGATCACTCCCATCAGCACCCAAAGAACAGAAAACACCTATTCTTTCCGAGGATATACATCTGTACACTTTGAGACTCCAATAACAAAGCAGAGGAGCTAATTTAAAGAAAGAAGAACTAATAAAAAAACAGAGAGAGAGAGAGAGAAAAGTAAGAATCTAAATTGGGTTTGGGGATTTTATTATCATTATTTTGCCCCGCCATTTTACAAGTTTGTTAAACCAACGCGGTATTTAAGTTGCTGAAAGCCGAAGCTGGTTGTTAAAAGCTCCGGGCTTGGGCGAGCGCAGCCACCGCTAAAACCCAACATCGCAGCGCCACCTGCAGCGACCGCGCTTGGTGGCAGCTCCAAAATCCCTCAAACCCGGCGAAACCTAAAAAAAACAAAACAAAACAAAACAAAACAAAACAAACCAGTCCGGGGAGAGGGCTGCTAACTTATAATTTTGTCCCTCTAGGTCTCTTTTTCACCCCCTTCTGCCATCCGGTGTTTCAGGTCCTTCCAACTCGCCCCTTTCTTTTGAGGCACGAAAGAAAACTGTCCCCTCCTGGGGAGCTGTCACCGTCCCCGCCGCTGACAAAGGATGTCTTTATCATGCTGGTGGAGGGGGGAAAATTCATTGCGAGCCGGTTTAAAGCTCGTCCAGGGCTCTGCGTTGTCGTTGTGACATCCCGAGGAGGGACAGGGTGAGCTCAGTTCTGGGTTCTGGCTGCCGAGGGTGTCACACTATAAGATTTTGACAGCTTTACCAGCTTCAGGAAGGGTTGTGTCGACAGAAAATGAGACAGAAATACTGTCAAAAAAATGTAAGAGAAGTTCCCAGGGAAGAGGATTGTGTCACTTGGTCACCTGGCCACTGCCTTCCCCTCTGTTTGCAGCATCTTTGCAGCCAATTTCTAACGAGGGGTAGAGAAAAAGCCCTTGAGAGGGTCCATCTCGGCCATTCTCCATTTGTGCTTTGTCCAATATATCTTTGGAGTCTCAGGGGTTTGCACATTGGTCTGTTTGAGAAACCCAGGGTGTCCTGGCACGGAGCAGAGCTGTGCAAGGTGCCCTTTCTCCTCTGCCACTGATTTGCTGCACAGCCTCAGGCAACTCCCTTAACTTCCCTGCCAGTCCTTGCAGGGACACTTTTTTTTTGGCAGGTTTCTTAGTAGGGCATTTATTAAATAACATTTTTCTCAATTATCTAACTCCTGCCCCTTCCCAACCCTTTAGCAGTGTCAAACAGAGGTGAGGTTTACCTTCCTTTTTTTAACCCCACTTGTTTGGATGTTTTTTGTGGGGAAGCAAAACCTCCTTTCACACTGTCCCAGCAACTCACAGAAGCCTCACAGCCCTCCAGGACCTGAGTGTCCCCTCCCTCTCCAGAGCTCCTTCCCATCGGTGTGTGCTCCAGTCCATGTCAGCACCTGGATTCAGACACTAGTTCACCAACCTCAGATGAGTTGCAGGAGGACTTCCAGAATTATTCAGCCCGAATTTCCTCTCTTTGTTGTAATTTCATCACTTTTTTCTCCCTTCTCTGTCCCTTCCCATCTCCACCTCACCAACAAGGTGCCGTGGTAGGTGGAGCCTGTCTTTCCAAGTAGACCCAGGGATAAGAAGGATGCTCATCCCACATTCCTCGCCCACCCAGAGGGGGATTTATGATGTACCGAGGCCGACAGCATCATCTGCGCATCTTCCCAACCCACCCACCCTCTCCTTGTCCCAGCCTCCCCCCTCCCCGCCAACTCCGGAGCCGTCCCGCAACTCACCCTCTGCCCTCCCCCTGGAAACTCCCCAGGGAACGATTTTTCTCCTTCTCCCTTCAAATATTTGCCGACCATTATCGCCGGCGGTCACACCCAGGCTGTCGTTAGTCCAAACAAAACAGAAGGGGGATGGACACGGGAGAGGGGCAGATGGACGGGGGCAGGGTGAGATGGGAGCCAGGGGAGCAGTCAGCCCGTAATGATAAGGGGAGTATAAAACACAGGCTGGGGCTGTCGAATTAAATGAGGGGACGCCAGAGAGGGGCTACTTTAAACGGCAGGAGACGAGTGAAAGGGAGTAATATTGGGAGCAGGCAGGTGGAGTGATAAGATACAACCGGGGAAAGTCAGACAATTTCATTGTTTTTTTCATTTTGGAGGACAATACCAATAAGAAGAGCAATCAATCCCTGCTCCGGAGGGCTGGAGAGCCCTGGGGGGAGATAAGGAGTGAGGAGGTTTTGGGGGTGGAGGGATGAGATGGAGGAATGGGTAGAAAGGCAGAGGAAAGCAGGGCAGGGACATGCAGGAGGAGCTGGAATCTGGAAGGTGAGAGGGGAAGGCTGGATGCCAACACCAGGGGCACATGGCATTGAAAGGGGATGCTGGTTCAGTTAAGGAGGAGCAACGCTCAAATTAGAAGAAATCCAAAAGAAAACAGGACATCCTAAAGAGAGGAAGGGACTAATCCAGAGATTAGGGCTTTAATTTGGGATTTCAGAACTTGGGTCAGAGTTGCTGCTGTGATGCAGCTCCTGGGGGATGCTCCAGTGGGTACCACAAATGCAGGAGACAGGATGGGAGCCAGGCTAGAGATTTTCCCGGGATGACCCAGCCCTGCCCAGCCCTTGCAGTTGGTAATAATCTAGAAAGGTATTTTAGGAAGTTTGCCTCCCTCAGACATTGGGAAAAGGATATGCAAAATACACTTCACAGCCTCCAAAATCTCACAGCTAATTGTGGACTCGTCACTCGTGGCTACTCCTCAATAGGGATATTTATAAAGCCTCTTTCCTACGTAGCTTTGGCATTTTCCTCACTCAGGGAACATCCACCCAGCCACCCACTCCCAAAAACTTTCAGGACTAAAATCATCTCACTGCCTGTCAAACTGCCCCAAATCAGCAGTGGGCCCTGATAGGCAGCACATGGTGAAAGGTTTGTTTTGTTAGAACACCAGGCTCCAAGAAAATAACTGAAAATTATACAAACCAAGCCCAACATTTGTGATTTTTTTTTGTTGCTGCAATTCATGATTTTTAAGCCAATTGCATGGGGATAGGAGGGAGGGAGGAGGGGGGGAAGGCTGGCCCATGTTTTTTAGCATGTGGGGTTGGCAGCACGCAGAGTTACCCACTTAGTGAACGTGGGAGACAGAGAAGGGGAGAAGCATAAGCTCATCTTGGGATGCTGTGGGAACCCCAGTGAAGAATAGCTATTCTTATATGTCAGCTCCATCACCATGGTATCAGAGAGGAGGAACAGAAGGAGAAATGACAGAAAACAGGGGGGAGTGGAGCAGGGTGACTGAAGACATAAATGGGAAGGGGAAGAGAAAGACATTTCCCTGATGAACGAGATCACTTGTTAAATAGTTGGTACACAGTCACACCAGTAGCCTGGGATTACAAACTGGGCCCTTTAAAAAGCTCCCCTTATCATGCTTCCATATTCCCAAGAGTGTGTCCTCTCTCTAAGGCTGAAGTGGGGGCTTGTTCAGCCAGCCCTTCCTAGAAGCTTAAAAAAACCCATATATACACACGTATAACAACAGGCCAGCTGCCTTCTCCACTTTGTTTACTGGTAGGACCTATACAAAATGCATTGCCTTGCTCTCCTGCTACCCTGTGCTGGGTGGATCCACCTGTGGTGAAAATTGGCTGTGCAAGAGAACAGCTTTGAAGACCTGGGACCCCTTTGCAGAGCTATAAACTGATGGTGCAGCACCTCAAGAGTACAAATCCCAACTTTTTCACCCTCTAAACCCAATTTTTTTAGTTCTTTCCACCTCTGAGTGGTTATAAATTGCCAAGCAAATCAAGATAATGGTCTGGAGTTCAGCCTTTGACCGTGGCCACTGAGGATGTTTGGAGCCACCACTCACAGTCACATAAGCAAAATCTGGGACAAGAGGCTTCCCCTCTATAGGGGCACACCCTTGGAATTTCTGTATTATTCCTGTGGATATTCCCATTACCAGCACTTAATCTGTCTCTAAATCATGCTGAGATCTCCACCTCTCTGCTTTCTCCACTTCCCAACCTCATGGGAAGAGCTCCTTCATCCAGGGACAGCAAAAGGGGCAATGACTGACCTTTCTCACACTCATGATTATTTTGGTTATTTTCTGCCACCCAAACCATCATGTGCTCCTTTGGGGGAGTCTGTCCATCCCAAACTCCCCCCAGGTGGGTGTCAGTCTCTTCTCCCAGGCCACCAGCAGTAGGACAAGAGGGCAGGGTCTCAAGCTGTGCCAGGTTGGACATCAGGAAGAAATTCTTCACAAAGAGAGTGCTCAGCCATTGGAATGGGCTGCCCAGGGAGGGGATGGAGTCTCCATCCCTGGGGGTGTTTAAGGACAGACTGGATGTGGCATCAGTGCCACGGGCTGGGAACCACGGTGGGGTTGGAGCAAGGGTTGGACTGGATGATCTCGGAGGGCTTTTCCAACCCGGTGGATTCTGTGATTCTGTGATTCATATTTTGGATCATCTGCAACACCTACTTCCCTCCCATTTCTCTTTCCACCCAGACCAAGCTCACTGGCTGCAGGGCTACCTCACATCATGAAGTTGCTCAGCACTTGAGTCAAAGCCTTTGAATAAAATGACTCAACATCATCTCTTTAAAGCCACATCACCTCGTGCAGCTCCTGGCCCCGATGTCTCCATTAGGGCCCGTGAATTAAGTAGCTCCACTCCATCTCTTTGAAGTCATTTGACTCCTCACCCAACAACCAAGCAGCAGCATCCCTTCCCCTCCTCCCTCCCCACCTCCTGACACCTTTGGACAAATCCTCACTGAAGGAATAACAGCTGCTGGAGGTGTAAGCTGGCCATGCACATTGTAACCCTTTATTATCTGGGGCCCCCCACTCAAATGTACAGAGAGATAATGTTAATGGAATGATGCATTTGGTCTGATCTGGAGCTGTCTCAGAAAGATAAATGCCGAGGCAAAGCAGAAGCATTTAATCAAAAAATAAACTACCTCAATATGTTGTGTATTATTATTTTTTTTTCGTCCTAAAGAAGCAAAGCTTGGTCCTGTCACGGCATGTTATTTTGCCAGCATTATCTCTGTTATTTCTAAATAATTCCATTTAGTGCTGGTGATGGGTAGGAGGGCTGAGATACAAAATCAAATTAATTAGAGTGACCCAACAAACTCGTGTTTGCATTGCGAGATGCAACATGGCAGCAAATCTAGCTGAGAACAAATTGCATTCCAATTAATTTAAGGAAAAATAATTTGTGGCATATCAGGTTTATTTAGGATCAATTTTAATAAGCTAAAATAAAGTCAAGGCAGTGGGTGATACCATCAGCCAGTCAAAAGCCAACTTTGATAGAGGTTTATACAGCTGAATGACAGTTACTTTCAAAGCCTTTATTAGAAAAGCTGGGGGTTTTTTTGGAGTGGTTGGAACAATTAAAAGAGCACCTTGATTACAGCCTCTGGAAATATTAGTAATGAATAAATTATCTGGCAGGTTTGACCCTCCCTTCCTTCACATCATTTCCAAATAATTAAATTCCCTGCCATATTTCGAGACATTGCTTTCAACTCACCTGCAGAGGAGGATGAGTGGATCCAGCTGACTGGTGAGCAGTGCTGCATGTTCTGATAGACCAGGTTTTGGGGGCTTTGGGAGGGGGTTTCCAAAACAAGGTTTTATTTTGCAAGTGTTTTCCTGACGTGTTCCCGACCCAGTGTTCCCGCACAGGTCTTTTCTCAACCTTAATGATTCTATGATTCCATGCAAACAGCAGCACCAGATCCTGGATGTGTAAGTCTTCAAGGCCAGAGAGGATGTGGATGTCTTTGGCCACCTCCCACCTGCACCCCAGAACCATCAGGAATAGACTCATGGTGGGTTAAATCATCAGGAGAGATGAAAGAACATCAGATGGGCCTCTGCTGAAAGAGGCAAAGCCATGGGGAGTCTCAGGTGGGATTATGGACCTTCTCAGGATGTTCTGCTCTGCTCCAGTCCAGGAGTTCTCACTGAGACTGGAAGCACCTGGTACAGGAGCTCACTCCAGAGGCAATTTGATGAGGATTATCCCCAGGGCAGCAGGTCTGGACCACACAGGACTGCAGGCAGCATTCCCAGCCCTGCCTTCGCTCACCACAGAAGTCATAGAATGGACCAGGACAGAGCCACAGATAAAAATCAGGGAATCACAGAATGGTTTGGGTTGGAAGAGATCTTAAATACCATCTCATTCCACTCCCCTGCCATGGACAGGGACACCTTCCACTAGCCCAGGTAGTTATTAATTACAGTTTCCCCTGTGCTACATTTGCTGTATCAGAAATACCATTTCCTCCAGGACACAAGCCCCAGTGCTCAGGGCTTATTCCACCAGGACATTTTTCTTAGCTTGATTTAAATGTTGCTTTCACTCCTTCCCCATTATCAGAGAGATCAGTGTCTGATGGCCAATATTTGGAGGTACCTGTCTCTCCCCACTGAAGCCAAATGAGCATGAGATTGCCATCAGTACATGCCAGGCCACGAGACATTATAGAAATTTAAAGGCCTCTCGGTGATTTATGGCTCTTTAATCAAGGGCTTTTAATATTTAATTACAAAGCTACAGGAGTTGTCTTTATTTCTGAAAAATCTGTTTGGGGGGAATTGGGGAACATGAAACTTGACACGTTCTGCCATCCTGGGACCACAGAGCAGAGGGAGAGAGGGTGGGCAACGGGAGAAATAAAACACAGCTTTTTTCCTCGTGGCTTTAAGATCCTGCAGTAATTTAAGGTGATAAATTAGCCTTCATTATCCTCAAGGAGCTTGAGAAACCACGAAAGAGTCATCAGAGGATCATACTAAAGATGCAACAAGCAGCATCTTGCAGAGAAAATGTCCCACGCAGCACAAAAGACGGTCAAATGTAGAAGATGATGATCAAGGCCAAGTCTATCCTACTCCCCATCCTTCCTGTGGCTCCTTGTGATGCTCCTCTGACAGGTGGGAGAGGGTTCTCCAAATTCCTGCTGCGGCTGGGAAGGGGGAGTGCTTGGATTTGGGACATCTACAGCAAAGTGGTCACACCTGGCACCCAGCTCAGCATCACCCCCCTGCAGATACCACTCAGCCAACACCCAGGGGCTGCCATGTCCTGGATAAATGCCTGAATATTCCCTAAAAGGCTAAAAAGGACATTTTTTCTCTTTTTTTCTTTTTTTGTTTTTTTGCTGAGCACCAAAGGAGGCTTTGAGGTGAGTATCTAAAATATAAACATCTCCAGTTAAATGAGATGAATCCTGCCCTGTGACTGGTGTAGCAGAAGAAAAACGACCCTGTGAGGTTCTTGCTGGGACACCTTGTTCGTGGTTCCTGCTCAGTGAACATTTTGTGATGTCTACAGAGCAGAAGATCAGGAAAAAAAAGAAGGAAAAACAGAGTCTCTCCCTACACCCCGAGCAGGTGGTCCATGAACTCAGGTCTCTCACAGCCACAGGCTGAAAAAGTACTTCTGCCCTTGCCAAAACAGCCTGGGACGAAATTGCATTATTTTTTTTCCTGACAATTTTATTTTATGCCTGAAATAAAGCCAATTGCCAGCTTAATGTCATTTGTATGCTGGGTGGTGGAGGCGGATCCGGGCATCAGGAGGGCTCAGCTTTGCCCTGGCAGGCTGGTGACCTTCAGATGGGAGCATATCCCTACTTCCACTGCTTCTCTTCCCAAGTTTGGATTTAATTTTGGAGCTGTTTGCATCCAGGGCTGCCTCTCATTATGTATGTGGGTGCTGCCTGCCATGGCAGAGATGTGATCTTGCTTGTGGCCTCTGCAGCTCCTCTAGTACAAATAATAATTTCCATCCCATCTATTCTTTTGTTTGCTACTGATCTATATTAAACAGTTGGTGATGACTACATTTATGGGTGATTATTGCACTTATGCTGTGTTAAATCTAAATGTTTGTTTGTCTTTATGTGGTCTCTGTGTATGTGTTTGCCCAGCTTTTAACTTTATGTATTGCGGAGTTCCTTAATTATGAAATCGATAAATTTTTTAAACTTGTGACTCTTGCACAGACAGAAACCCACACGCTGCCTGTGGCTGTTTGTGACAGTGATTCTTGTCTTGGGCTCGTGGCAGAACACAAAACTCTGCTACAGGAATAAACAGATTTTTTTAGGTTGTTTGGTGTTTTTTGTGCTGGTAGCAATTAGTTCTTTGTTAGCTTGGCTCGTCCTCTAGTTCTTATCAAAGCCTTCCTCCTGCAAGCTGTTCTCATCTCCCTGGAGGCTTGTGGACTTCCATGGCAGACATGACCAGGGAAGGTCACTGCCCAAAGGAGCCTGTGGAATCAAAAAGCTTGGAGAGAAGGGTTCAGTGCCCAGCTTGGCCATCGGTGTCTCTCGTTTCACAGGCCACTGACAAGGATTCATTCCAGACCTTAAGTAGCTCCAGTTTGCTCAGTAATTAATTTCTTAATATCCCAACTATCCCTGCCCTCTGGCACTGGGAAGCTGTTTCTTTTGTCCTGTCCCTCCAGGCCTTGTCCCAAGTCCCTCTCCAGCTCTTCTGGAGACCCTTTTTGCCCTGGAAGTGGCTCTCAGCTCTCCCTGGAGCCTTCTCTTCTCCAGGGGAACATTCCCAGCTCTTCCAGCCTGGCTCCAGAGCAGAGGGGCTCCAGCCCTGGAAGCAGCTCCGTGGCGTCCTGAGGACTCTCTCCAGCAGCTCCACACCCTGATGTTGGACCCTAGAGCTGGATTCCATGTGGGATCTCACCAGAGCAGAGCAGAGGGGCAGGATCCCCCCGTTTCCTTACTGCCCAGGCTGTGGGATCAGCCCACAGGGGGAATTTGGGCTGTCAGTGCACAGGGCTGGGTCATGGGGAGTTGTATGAAGGAATTAGGTTTAGCTGAGCATCAAAACCATCTCTCCCTCATTCTGGGAACAACACACAACACCCAAACCACCCATTTGCTTGATTTAAACTCTGCTCCCACTCCTGTTTTCCCCTGGCTGTGCCTCAGCTTCCCCTGTGGGGTTGTAGTAACATGGGAGCACCTTACAATCATCAGCATTTCTCCCACTCCTGAGAGTCCTGAAGCTCCTCCAGACAATTAAAACCTGTGAATTGACAAATCCATCAGCCAGTGCCCACTGCCCAGGAATTAGTGCTGCCTGTCACTGATGAGGAGCTGCAAACCTCCCACGAAGCAGGAGCTGTAGCCACTCATGTAAACACGAGCTAATCAGCAACCAGCATTAGAGAAGTGTAGTCAGGTGGTGACCCCAATTTCTTTTATTTCAGCCTGTATTTCTCAAGCAGCAGCAGCTCAGAGCAGCTCTTACTCTCTCTTTCTTTGCCAATTACATCTAATTAGGATCCATGCCCACAACGAGCTGAAGCATCTGTAGTTAAACCAAACCACAGTTCACTGAGGTGGCTGAGTGTGGCAATTTTTGGCATGGCTGGAGGCCAAGGGTTTGGTGGGAAACGACCACAAAGCCTCTTACTGTGTTCAAACTGCTGCTGGGAGTCCTAGAAATGCACGTCAGTGGGGGCACACACTCCTTCCCAAAGTGTTGCCCAAAGGATGGGTCTGGAAGGGACATCCCGGGGTTGTTCGTGATGCCACAGCCAAGATTTTGGTTAAGCCCTGTGCATGGGCTTAACCAAATTGCCAGTCAGCCTCAAGCTCAGCATCTTTAGCTTTGCAATCCTGTTTTACCACCATTTTAGGGGTAAAAATGAGGAAGGAAAGCAGAGCCGTGTTAACACACAATGTTAACTCTCCCTAAAAATGTGTTATTTACCCCTGTACAGGGGTATTCTCTGCCAGCACAGGTAAATTCACACACACCTCCCCCCATATAGTTAATAATTACAATATGATGTTTGGGAATGTGCACATCTGAGATAAACCTGGACTACTGATTTAATTTTTAAAATCCCCATCTTTAAGCACACTGATTCCACCCCCAAGAAAATATCAACACAAACATGTTAAATCTCGTGCAGACTTGCCTGAGATTGGACAGATGATTCCCAGAATTGTTAAAAAAGGGGAAAAAGATCACTTCACTTAGCCAAAATCTATTTGGTATCACTACACAGCTCTCACTCTCTCCAGCACCAACCTGAAATTACCTTTCTCACGTTAAATCAGGAACAGCGAGGGGTTCTAATCGTGGCACTTGGGTGAGCTGAAAACCAGGGAGAAAGAATTCCAGATCCAACTGCAATTCTGTGGGAAACATAGGAGCATAATTGGCGTCCAAAAGCAGCCTGTGGATGTAAGTCCCTGCTCGGAGCCAAAGGCAGGAGTCAGGTATTTCCAGGTCCCTCTGGTCCCACGTGGTCAGAAATGTAATATTACGACTCATTGGAAAACCTCAATTTTGTTACAGCATTAAAACGCACCAGTGGCAGAGGCATCCCAGGGACTGGGTAATTTGAAAAAGACACATTCCAGCAATTACCTTTTTTTTTTTTTTTTGTCCCCCTCCCTTTGAAATAAAAACTGATCTTAATGGTTTCAATTATTTTTCGTCCAGTCGCTGCCCTAGGATGGTGCGGAGTTTTAAGTATGGGCAGGAAATAATTTCCAAGGGGACGTTAAATGGATGTTTATGGAGTAAAATATGTATAAATTCAGACCACAAGAAATGGACTGCAAAGCATTTTATGGAGCTAATTCCACCAGGGGAGGGAAGGAGCCCACAGGTTCACTTGCACAGTTTGTAAGGTCAGTGCAATCCCTCACTGGGAATTATTTGCTTCTAAATAACTGTTGCCTGACTATTTTTCTGAAGCAAATCCTCAGTCTTCCAGGTGGAAACTGATACTGGGCTAAAAGCTTCCCTGAGCATAGCCTGCTTTCCCTCACCCAGAGAGGAAATGTGGCCTCCTGAACATGAAACCAGAATCCAGGAGCTCCAACATTCTTGGTACTGGAAGATGTCAGGAGCTACAAGTCTGCTGGGTGATATTGGGAAAGACTATTCCAGCTCCAGCCTGCCTCCTCCTGCGGGAGCTGCGAGGAAATGTTTCACGTAACTCAACCCACACTGTTTTAAGAAGTCAACCCAGGAAGATATTTGAGGTTTTGATAGTTTTCCAAAGGCAAGGCAGGTTTTTTATTTTTTTTTTTTTTTTTTTTTTTTTTTTTTTTTTTTTTTTTTATTTTCCTAAATCTGGAAGATGTCTCCTGGGACAGGAAGATGACTTCCAAGCTGGCTCTTAAACCATTTATGCTCCATGTGCTTTCAGATGAATTCCCTGTGAATCCTGAGGCTTCAGGCACTTGGCCAAAGGGAACTGCAACCTGCAACCCACAGGTTACTCCTCATACCCCAGAGCTCCAGGCTCACATCCCACCAATTTAGCCATCCTGAGGAAATTGGGACAGATCTGCTGATGGAATTGGGATGTATCTGCCCAGGTTGCAGGGCTGGAAACACCTACCCAGCTGAGCTCTTAGTGGGGAGAGCTCTGATATGAGGAGACCACCATCCCCAGAGAAATTCTGCTGACAGAGTGCCCAAATTAACAGATTCTTATGATGAGGTTTCTTCCCTGTGGAGACCTCATGGACAGTAACAAAGTGACTCAGATGAACAGGGAATCCTGCTCCAGCAAAGTCAAAGCTTCCCTAGAACTGAAATCCGTGGCAATTTCAAACAACAGGCAGCTATTTTGGATGCTCGACCCATTAAAATTCGTAATTCCCTTTATAAGATTGGTGCTGAACTTACCCAGGACAGAAAAATGTTGATGGGACACTCAGCAGAGGTTCTCTGTGGTCATTCAGTTGGCCTTAAATTCCACGGTCATTGTCCTTACGGGAGTTTCAGGGGGATAAATCAGCCACGCTGACCGAGCAATCCTGCCAGATCCTCGGAGATTGGAAGAGGCACAGCAAAGATAGATGGCTTTGTGGTCAAAACACAGGTTTATATCAACAGGAAGAGCAATTCCTGCCACATCTTCCACTGCAGCCTCACTGCAAATCAAATTAGAGGGTTTTGGGTGTTTGGATCAAGAACTGCTGGAGAGCAGGAGGCCAGTCCTGTCTGCACCTCCCAGAGGGATGGAGCGGCAATTGCGCTTGGCATATGTAAAATTTATTGCAATAGCATGAATAATAACAATTATGTCCTTTCTTCAGCCTTTCTGGGGTTGGTAAAACCAGGGAATCTCTGGCTGAACTGGAGTTTTGCACTCAGAGAGCACAGGGGATTGATTTAGCCAGGCTGTGGCTGAGGATGCTGCACAGATTTGGGAATATAGGATAAGAGATGAAGCTACAGCCTCTTTGAGCTGCCTGGGATTTGGTGCCTGCAAGAAAACAGGGAACTAAAAAAGCAGAGCCCTATGGATCTGCAACTGATCTTTTCCTTTATTTTAGCCTGTTGGGAACCAAAATACCTACCTTTTACTACACCTGAGTCCACAGGACAATGGGGTCTTCCCCTCCCTGGGTGAATCTTTCTCAGCTCCCCTTAGGAGGTAAAGATGACCAGGATGGATCCTCTCCCTCTGAGGGGATCTGCACCCAAGGGATGTTTGTACTTCCCTCTGTCTCATGCTCTTTTCCATTCCCTGCATGTGCCGCTCGCCTGTGCCAAGCCAGTGATGTAGTGAAGCTAAAAACTCACTGATGCATATTTATGAATGCCAGATAATATGTTAATTACACTTTGCAAACACATTTGATTAAAAAAAGCAAACCAAAACAACAAAAATCACAAGCCCAAGGCCACCTTGTTTTGAATTGTGCTCTTCCCAGTCTCCCCAAGGAGGAAGTACAGGCTCTACATGTCAGCTCCTATTTTGTCCACCCACTCCCATAATTTGTTTCATATTTTTGACGGTCATAACTTGTTCTTTATTTTAGGCAGACCATAAGTTTCTGCTCTGACTGGACCTTTGTACCTTGGAACTGGTTATCCTGAGGTTGTCCATGCTATCCATGATGGTGGAGTGCATCTGCAGAGTCTTCTTTGATAGGAGCCGTTCCCAAATATACTGTCAGGACCTATGCCACAATTAAATGTCTTTTTAAAGCTTCATGGCTGAAATAAACACAACAAAAAGCAAAGAAATACTGTTTGGGGTGGATTTGACCAAAACTCATTCTTCTGAAGAGGGCTTCAAGGGACCTGGAAAGGACTTTGGAAAAGAGCATGGAGTGACAAAAAAAGGGAAAATGGTTTCACATTGATGGAGGGCAGAGTTAGATGGGATATTGGGAAAAAATTCTCCCCTGGATCTCTGGAAGTGTCCAAGGCCGGGTTGGATAGGTCTTGGAGCAACCTGGGCTAGTGGAAGGTGTCCCTGCCCATGGCAGGGGGTGGAACGAGATGATCTTTAGGTTCCCTTCCAAACCAAACCATTCTGTGATTTTGTGATTCTCAGACTCACCGAGAACTGGAAATAACCAAAACCAGTCAGATGCATGTTGACCACAACAAACTCTTCCCTTTCAACCCTGAATATCTTTAAGAAATGAAAATGTTGACAAAGAAGGGCCATTTTCTCTCCTTGCACTCATAGATACCCAGCTAGGTAAGGTTGTTTACCTTGATGTCAAAAGAGATCCTATGTGGGCACCCATGGACCATCTTAATTAGATTCAAAGCAGGGATTTAAACAGGGCTTTATCCTCTTTCAGGGCAGTTCTACTGAGAGAGAGAAGACAAGGCAGTATGAGGTGTAATGTCTGCAGCTGAGAGAGGTTGGAGTGTGAGGAGGGGCTGTAATGAATTCACGTGGCTTTGAGTTCATCACATTCCCTGTCACACCTCTCAGTGCACCAGATTAGGGGCAGTGGCTCAGAAAGGATGTGGAGAAAAGAGGGTTATGTTCAGAAGATGTTATCCAAAAGGCATTTGGCATCTTCTACCTGCCCTCAGAGCAAGTTTGACCCTGGTCAGCTAGAAAAAAAGTCCCAAGAGCAACAGCCAGCACCTCACTGCACCCTGGGGAAGAGTCTCCAAGCAGGTATCAATGCTCTCAAAGGGGCCTGGTGCTGCTCACCATGGTGCAGACAGAGGCCTTTGCTCAACCTTGGGTTTCCCCAGTGGGATATATTCCCGTGAGGTAATCAGTTTTTACCTAGAAGTCCATAAACAAAGAGCAGTTCCCAACATTTTGCAGCAGCTCCAAACTGGACACGAACACAGGGATTGCATCTTTCCACCTGCTGCTGACCCATGACAGGCTGCCTGAGCTGCACAGGTGTTTTCAAACCTTTTTTAATCAAGCATCAAGAAAAGATACTCAAAAACCCTTTCTGAAGTTGATTCTGTTGTGATCACAGAATATGCTGAGTTGGAAGGACCCACAAGGATCATGGAGTCTAACTCCTAGACCTGCATAGGACCATATCCAAGACCCACATTGATGTTACAAAAGAATTTGAAACTAGAAGTAAAATTCATGTGTTGCTTTCTTTTCCCCCATTTTATTTGTTTGTCCATTTGTGGGTTCGGGCTTTTGTGGATTCTTCCAAAAGGAAAGGTTTGAAATCATGTCCCAGAGCTTCTCTGGGGGCCTGTAGCAACACTCAGACACCCATCTCTCCATCCAAAGGCTTTGCAATGTCCCCACAGTGTTTGCATCCCCATGGCACTGCTTTTCCCAGCCCTTTCTGTCCTGGAGGAGCACAAAAAACACCCAAAAACTGGAGCAGGATGAAAAAAATCCTGTGAAAGGGAAAGAATGATTTCTGGCCGGGATCCATCCATCCGACTTCGTGTGTCGTCAGTTGGGATGCGTAAATCTGAACGAGTCGTCTAGACAGGCTTTTATAGTCGATGGAGAGAAAGAAGAACTTCCAGGGTGCAATTGAGCCCAGCTGGGAGAGATGAATTGTGCTCCAGAAGGATCCATCCCTCTTCTCCCGGCCGTAAAGCGACGTGGCGGCGATAAAGCAGCTCAGACATAACCGCCCACCTCTCAGCGAGCTGCAGTCAGCTGTGAAAAGTCCCACTCAAAATAACCCACAAACAACTGCCAGCTTCCCTAAACAGAAATTAGGGAACAGAGTAGGAGCATCCAAGGGGAGAGGACTGCATTGTGGCTGTTGGCTTCCCACCAACCTCAAAGCACAAGTCCCTGACCACGGTGAACTTACCTGACCTGCTCCAAACCGTGGGTTTGATGCACTGGACCAGAATTTAGGACCAGGATTTGGGGACCACGTTACGCCAGAGGGGCTGTGCTCCCTCAGGTTATGGTTTGGTAGCAGTGGAGAAGTTGGAAAGCAATAAAGAGAAGGCAAACCCCTGTTTTTGATGCACTGGACCAGACTTTAGGACCAGGATTTGGGATTGTGTTATACCAGAGGGGTTGTGCTCGCTCAGGGTATGGTTTTGTAGCAGCAGAGAAGTTGGAAAGCATTAAAGAGGATGCAAACCCTCACATGGTGGTATGGGCTGTGCCATGCTAGGAACATCTAACTCCGTGAGATACAAGGACAGACCACTGAGTTACAAAAGGGCTGGAATATCGCTGCAGATTTCCCTCACAAAAGAGGCTCCATCTTTTCCTCCTTCCCAAACACGGGAAAAATTCTGAAAATATTTTCTCTGCTCCATCAGAGGCTCCATCAATGCAAACACACACACACACACACACACACACACACACTAGATACACAGTCATTCTCCAGGTTTGCTTTTCAGATTTGCCTGTTGACATTTCCCCTCCCTCCCTCCCTGCATCTCCTCATTTTTCACTTCCCCCACTCCACGGAGGCACCGGCGCCACTCAAGTCTTTGTATCGTTCACCATCACTGGGAGGGCCGGTTCTGCTTTGAAAAAATATAATGAAAAAAAAAAATTAGAAAGGAAAGAAAGGGGAAATAATAATAATAAAATAAAAAAAATAACAGGGAAAAGGAGCAGAGATGGGAAAAAAAAAAGAATGCATGTCAGCTCCAACCCGGAGTGCACACAGGTTGCCTTTTGCTCGGCGCACATCAATGCCTCTTATCCGCCGAAGTTATTTCCCCTGGAGTGAACCTATCAAAGATTTTCAGCCTCTCTGGAGAGAGCAGTTCCAGATAACACCGGATTCCCTTGTCAATTTTTTGCCTACCAGGCTCTGGCAGCATTTTCTACCTGACGCTCTGATCTTGAGACAGGCAGGCTGGAGCAGCATGTGTGTGTGTCTGTGTCTGTGTGTCTGTGTGTCTGTGTGTCTGTGTGTCTGTGTGTCTGGAGCTGCTTCCCCCTCTTCACAAGCAATGCAGATGCTTTCAGACTGCAGAGAGGAAGGGAAAACCCAGTAACAGTTGGCATCTGTACACACCCTACTCATCTGTTATTCCTGTAGTGTCTTGCCCTGCTTGTAATTACAGTAATTAATATAATTATACTAATAGTAATGATTGTTATTTAGGGCGTGCCAGATCTTTCCTAATACAGCTCTTTCCCTGGAAATCCTGGGCCTATATTTGTAAAAGAAGTCACTGTAAGATTTCCAAATAAACTCTCCTCACAAAAATCCTGCTACTGCAACAGCTGGGAATTCAGAAATATCCATCTCCTCTCCTCTCTTGTCTGTGCTGGAAGGACCAGCAACTCCAGCAGGTTCCCAGCATGTCTCTGGTGGTCAGACAGATCTTTCTGGTGACTTGTGATTTATTTTTGGTTGGGGGGGAGAGGTTGGTAGGATCTGATGGTACTGACAGCCCAGCTGGGTGGTTTGCTCAACCTTCCTCAGCGAAGGAGCTGAGGCAGAGACTGGTGAGAGGAGAGACTCAGTGCAATCCCTAAATCAGCATCCCAAGAAGCCATTTAATTACCTAGAGAGCCCAGAGCTTGTTAGCCTCAGCAATAAAATCAGCAGTTTGTAGGTGCTGTAACTCAGGCTGGACAGAAGGGTCACCACGAGGTGCACGGCACAGCTGCTGGGCTGGAGCTTCCTCCTCAACCAAGAGCTTCCTAAAGCTCCAGCACAGCTCACGTCTCCTGTGCAAAACCGGTCCCCCAAAACCTAAAATCATACGTGCCAGTTGATGTCTTCCTTCTGTTTTGTGGTTTTCCCATGAGCTCTGTATCCCAGGATGACTCTGGTGTGTCACCCAACCTTCCTCCTCCCTCTGCAGCAATGCTGTCCCCATCCCATGGTGGAAGTCACTGCTCTGTGATTATTATTTGCACTGTGTATGATCTTCCAGCTTTCTGCAGGTCACCTAGGTCCTGCCCTGGAAGCAGCACTGCCCCAAGGGCAGCTTGAGACCCCCTGAAGGTCTCAGTGGTGTGGGAGGAGGATCCTTGATCGCAATTAAGAATCGCTGTTTCCAACATGAAGTCACTGAATCATGGAATCACAGAAAGGTTTGGACCTTAAAGACTATGTAATTCCAACCCCCTGCTGTGGAGCAGGTTGTTATTGGGGGATGTATAGGCATCAAATGATTCCTGAAGACCTCCATGCTGAAACCAAGAGCTCTGTTTGAAACTCAATGGAGCCCCTCAATAGCAAATCCAGGCCTGGAGAGGACAGTTTTAACTGCAAGCTTTGCTCAAGGGCTCACCTGTGTTACTCCAGCCCTGTAAATACACGTTGGAGACCTGGGCTTCTGGCTGTTCCCCTTCTGGGAATTTCAATGTTTGTCAATTCCAGGAACATCCAATAACATTTTAAAGGCAGGATGTGAAATTGGATTAAGTGGGACTCAGCCTTTGAGCAGAGAAGGGGTAGCTGTCCTTAAAGGCCAAAAGCAATCTCTCCTTTTTCCCTGCCTGGGACCTTCAGTGAACCTTGAATGCTGAAGCACACAGTTATTCCATTTCACCTTGCAGCTCTCCTGCTATAATTGATTATCTTTTTCAGCTTACTTTTTTTTTTTCTCTTTTTAATGCCATGAATGGATTCGTGCTGCACGTCCCTGTAAACCAGAGTCGCTGCCCTGCAACAATTGTTCCCTGTTATGCTCCGTTTTGTGCTCACAATGGGAGAGATGAATCCAAATAGGACAGAAAAATATCACTCTATAAACCCTGAAGTAGGTGTGCAGCATCTAATCCAGCCATCCATCATCTCTCTGCTCTCTAATCTGCCTAAAGTCAATGGGAGGCAGAGGGAAGAGGCAGGCAACAATAACAGTATCATGGTAACGGGGAGAGCGGTGCTGGAGTGGATTGTCTGCTCAAGGGGCACTGGGAGGACTGTGTAACCTCATGCACACCTTCCCTGGGCTCTGTGCCCTGGGTAGGCATTGATCAGACACAAAAGGGCACTTGCCATATGAGAATAACTCTGCTATTATTATTATTTGCTTCATGTAATGCTCTGGCTCTCTAGGCGGGTTGCAGCCTTGGTCTGTTCCTTCAAAGCCCAAAATAGCCAGAGGAGTTCATGGCTAAGAACATATTTTGCAGCCCCATTTCCAGCTCTGCTCAGGGATGACAGTTTGGGGTCAGGCAGTCAGGAGGTCGTTGTGCCCCCGGACATGGGGTGTGAAGCATCCTTCCCTCCCGGAGCCCCAGGAGATATTCCCTTGGGGAGCAATGGCTGCCTTCATCCCACTTAATGTGACGTTATGAAGTGAAACGGGGACAAGATCCAAAGTAAAAATTCTCTCTGACAGTTTCAGTTTTGCAAAACCTGCATTTTCCCATGGAATATCATTTCAGAGAATCACAGGATGGTTTGGGTTGGAAGAGACCTTAAAGGCCATCTTGTTCCAACCCCCTGCCATGGGCGGGGACACCTTCCACTAGACCAGGTCAAAAGGAAACCTGGAACAAACCAGCTCCCTGCTCTGCTCTGAAACCCATTCCTGGTGTCCCAACAAGCTGCAATCACATCCTGACACTCCTACTGTCTTCTCCTGTCCCAGGATGTGTCTGATGGTGTCAGAGGGAAGAACGTTGGCATGACCTTCTGCACTCAGACCTTCTTCAAATGGCACCACCTAATGTGAAATCAAAAATAAACAACCATCTGGGGGTTTGCTCCCATGGAAATCAGGCATGAAAGGCACAATTTCATCTCCTTAGAGGGTTGTTGGACTCCTCTAGTCCTGCCTGATGCTCAGGTACCCAGGAAGAAACAAAGGGAGTCTGCTGCAGGAATTAATAGGGTGCCAAGGAATAGGATCTTTAGAAATTATTCCAGTAAAAAGCAAAAAAAATGAACAAACCAAACAGAGACAAACCCCAGATAACCAACCAGGAGCACTTTGGGGCTACCTCCTCCTCTCTTCTCCCATCTTGGTCTCACAGTGCAGGCTGCCCTCTTGAAAGAGATGACAAAGACAAGAGGTGAGGAGAGATATGAGAGCAAACACACATCCCCAAGGGCTGGGTTGCAGGGCTGTTTCTCTCTGAGGCTTTTCAAGAGCTGCAGAGATGTGACAGCAAAATGCAGCAACTGGAGCTCAAGAGCTGCCAACATCCTGATGGTGGAGTGAGAACAAGGGACCCAGAAGGAGCTGTTAATGCAGGGTAGGTGCTGAAGCAGCCTTAATCCATTTGGCAAATTGGTGCCTGACACTGCATAAAACTGTGCATTGAGAAATCCAGACAGTGTTTGGGTGAAATTTGGCAGGGTGTGATTTCTGTTCGCTAATGCACAGTCTGTGACAGCAAGAGAGACAAACGCTGGTGTATTCCTGCCTCTGCAACAATGAGGCATTTTAAGGGCTGCTCAGGCTGTATTTGGATGGCAGAGGTGGCTCCCACACTGCTCTCTCTGCTCTGCTCTCAGGACAGATCTCTCCAGTTTGCACATTTGAGTTTAAGGGCTTGGCTCGCCAGCAGATCGTCACACTCAGCTGTTCATGGATGGGACTGAGCCCAGACTCATGTTCTGGATACCCAGCTCTGTCTCTGCTATTAAACCTAAATAACAGCTAAGTTTAGTGGCTGCAAAAGCTGCCAGGTCATTGCAGCTTTATTTAGTCACAGAGCAGGTGCTTTTTGGGAAGTGGGTTTTGCAGTCTTCCCTTACCCACTGTATGCCCACAGCCTGCCTGTGAGGTTAACCCACCCCTGCAGGAGTGGGAAGAGCAGCCCTATCCCCCTCTGGTAGCCAGCAGAGGATCTGCTGCAGGGAGTCTTTGTGCTGGAGGTGTTCAGGTCAGAGATTTCCCCAGGGCCATTGGAGTGTCTCATAGTGGGTTTGAGAACTGGTCGCCAGTCTCAGATGGGATCTGAAGGCACCAGAAGTCCTGGATGGGTGGATGGATGGATGGATGGATGGATGGATGGGTGGGTGGATGGATGGATGGATGGATGGATGGATAGATGGATGGATGGAAGGCTGGATGGATGGACGGTGACATTACCCAGCACTCAACATTACCTAAACCCCAGAATTACCACGACAAATTCCTATCCAGCAAGGACCCCACTACAAACACCTGGGAAAGGGACCTCTATATTTAGGAGGCGTTTAGAACTTTTGCTTTTCTCTCAGGACTTTGTCCAGTAGCTTTTTGAACCTGTGGAAATACCTGCTGTGAGAAAGCAGCCAGCAGAACCACTCCCCACCCAAAGGATGTCCTGGCGTTTGTTTTCACCCAGCGTTTGTTTTCAACTTGCTCTCTGCAAAGTGTTTTCTGCCTGGCAGAGCTGGTGCCTCCTGGTTATTGTATTCCTCGGTGGTATTTATGGCTTTACAGATGTCTACAGGATGTCATTCCTGGCTCTAAGCCACAAACTGAGCAAGATTTGCAAGGAAACAAGAAACTTTGTCATGGTTGTGCTCCCGGCTCGCTACAACTCACTCTTGCCTCCAACAGCAATTTATTTTGCAGCTCTGTACAAACTACTTGAAGGTGGATTCACCTCCCCTAACTGTTGAAATCTGAGGCATTTTACAAGCCATAGACACCTGCTTTAAGGGAAGATAAATCCTTCTGTAGACTGTCAGTGGACTTCAACCACCAGCTCTTGCAGAGTCACCCATATCTTGCCTGGCTGAATCTCACCTGTAGGGCAAGGAGAGGGAAATTCAGCCTCCTCCTCCTCCCCACACACCTCCTTTGCCTCTTTGTACAAACATAGGCAGCTTCCCCACCTCATGGCATTATTTAGAAGCTCAATTAGTTAATGGTTGCAAAGTGCTGGTAAGATGGATAGCACTGTAGGAACACTGTTCTTGGGAAGTACTTCCATGACTTTTTTAATAAAAAATAGAAAAATTTGTGGCTGGAAGGGACCAGGATGTCAAAGAGATGGACAGTGAATAACTGAGAAGGGGACTGGATTCTAATTCATCTTCCATTTGGCATTTGTTTCATTTTTTTCTCCAGTTTAAGTGTCTAAGAACAAAGAAAGAGGAAGGAATTTTATTGTTGACTTATGAATGTCTCTGATAAAGGGCAAAAAACACTTCAGTGCACAACTGAAACCCTTCTCTGCCTTTGCTGCCTCTTCACAGTTTTGCTATTTCTAAGGTAAAAAGCAGGCAGGGAGAAAGAAAAACCAGCTGAAAAAGACCTCCTTAGATTAGTTTTTAATACCATAAGTGGGAAAAGGTGCTAAGATTTTAGTGTTCTTTTCATAGACTCATAGAATCATACAATCATGGAGTCATAGAATCACAAAATCACAGAACAGTTTAGGTTGGAAGGGACCTTAAAGCCCATCCAGTTCCACCCCCTGCCATGGGCAGGGACATCTTCCACTATTCCAGGTTGCTCCAAGCCCCATCCAACCTGGCCTTGGACACTTCCAGGGATCCAGGGGCAGCCACAACTCCTCTTTTTGAGTCGAAACAGGTCAGGAAGGTGAAAACTTCTCTCCAACATGGTTTTTTTATTCTACTTTTGGCCCGTGGCCCTTTCTCTAAAAGCCTGGCCGGTGTCACTCCCCAGCACTGAACATGCTTGGAACTTCAGGCCTCTTGGAGCTTTTTCTGCAGCAGCTGAACTCCTGTAATACCTGAGTCAGGGCTGAGCCTGGTGCAAATCCCCCCCAGCAACCAGGAAATCCAATTTTCTGGACACGGCCAAACCTGTGCAGTGTGTTGGTGGATTAATCCACGGAGCTCTTTGCCTTCTCAGTGCTGTAATTCCAGCTCTTTTCTTACAGGGGAGAGAGGCAGGCACAGGGATATTTTCACAATGTGGGGCCAGTCACAAGCACCACGGTGGGGTGCAGGAGCAGCAGGTAAGATTGTGCCTGGCTGGAGGTCAATATGACTATTATAGTGCTGCCAAAGGTTTTAAGTGAGCAGCCCAGATGGGTTAATTCTGATTTCACGCATATTGATGGATCAAAAGGTTTCCAGCCACTCCAAAGTCTGTATGCATGTATTGTCCATTATGGGATTTTTACTGAATAGGTATAAACTGGCTTAAATCAATAAGTCACACCTGCTTTTTTGGATCAAGATGGAGAGGAAAAGCTTTTATTTAGGAGGCAACACTCTGGTTACACTGTGATACTACCCTATGACCTTCTGCTCTTTGCATTTGTAGGGTTTTCCCTCTGTGCCCAAGGAAAGCTACAGGTTGTTGCTGTGCCTTGTTGGTGTCCCTGACCAACACCACTCCAAAGCCTTTTATCCAGGAACAGGTAGCACCAGTGCATCCCCTGAAAGCATCTTCCCAAAGCAGATATAGAATCATAGGATCTTTTAGGTTGGAAAAGACCCTTAAAATCGTCAAGTCCAACCATTAAGTCAGCACCATCAAGTCCAACACTAAATGGTGTCTCTGGTATCACTATTCTTGCACTGCTGGAGTCCCTTCCATTAAAATTAGAGCCAGAGAACTTCACTTCCTCCATGTAGGGTTGTTTAATGGTAACACCACTCCCAGAGACAGGAAGATAATTGATGTTTTCATCCTCCTTTTCTTTGGTGAGGAAACTGAGGGCCGGCACAGCTGTGATCTGTGGGCAATGCAGTGTGTGTTTCCCCACATCCAGAATTCCTCCAACCTATGTTTTTTCTGTCTTCACAAGGGGTTTTCTGCTGGTCCTGCTGTGGGAGGACCCACCACAGCCAGCAGTGTCCCCAGCAATGTCACCATGTCAGCCTTCATCTGACACACATGTGACATCTATTTCCTGTGTGGTATGACCTGCACTTCCCTTGTGCACACAGAGGACAAATTCTCTGTCCACCAAGAAGCTGGACATCCCTGGTGTCAGTCCAGCTCCTAAAGCATCAGGGACATAAGTGGTTCATCACAGAACCCACTGCAGTCGTGCACCAGAAGGTGCCAAATAACCCTGTGATGCCACCAAGGGCACGGGTCACCAATTCAGGAACATCAGTGGGAAACCATCACTTACACCTTGTTTTTGCCTTTGCAACGAAATCTTGGGGACCCTCAGGAGCTCATCCCCATGGGATCCATCATCTGCAGCCTCCAGAGCCCCCACAGGCCAGGACATCCCTGCCAGCATGACCAGTTTGGTGTTGGGATGGACCTCAGAGCACACCAGGGAGGGTGGAGGAACAGCGTTTGCTCTGTTTCATGGGTGGGCAAAATGAGAGGGCAGCAGGGACATTCTGGGCTATGCAGGATCAGCTGCAGATTTGGGAATAGACCCATCAAAGCAACCAGCAGAACCTCCAGTGTCTTCTCCAGAGCAGGGATTTCACCCAACAGCTCAACCCTTCTATGATTTGAACATCCTCCACAGCCCTGATGACCAAGGAGTTCCTGCATCCCAACCAAATGCCCCCCTTCCTGCACCAATTACAGCACCCCACAGGTCCTGTGGGGATTCACTGGAGCTTCCCAAGGCTTGGTGGGACCCTGGGAAATCACAGAAGTGGAAGCCTGAAGATCTTTGAGCTGATGGAGGCTCATTTTAGATAAGGAAAGGGAAAAAAGTGCATCAAATGACAGAAGGAAGGACCTCATATCACCCTACAAGACACTTTAAATATCTTATAGACTGAAATACCTACAGGCACGTGCTCCAAGTTTATTCCCAATCTCTCCCCACCCATCCCTATCTTCCTTCTAAAATCTGATTTCTCAAACCTTCTGGAAGCAGCCAGATTGGAATGACTTTCCACCCCTTCCATTAAAAGCCATTCTCCCTTTCCCTTTCTTTTTACACCTGTTTATATCCATTTCAGGTACGTGGAGAACCTCACTGACACTGTTTTCCTGGGCTATTCTTTCACAAAATGGACCGTTAAATCTAATGTGTGATATTAGCAGAGTATGTCGTATTAAGCAGAGTAGTATTTAGCACACAAAAAATATATTTAGAATATAAGAGATTGGGATTGTATTCTCTTTGCAATGCTTAAAGTGAGGGAGAAGCACATTAGCAGAAGAATCAGGTTGTGATTCAAGTCTGAAAAGTTAAAGCTCCCTGGACCACTGTGATTTTGACTCCTCCAGTCAAAATATTATATTATTCTATAATACAAGGCCTTTCAGTATTTGAGAATATTACAATGGGCTTTGAGAACTTTAACTCTGCATTTTCTTACTCTTGTGGGTTTAAATCATAATCTAATGTTACATTTAAATAGTTCTTTTTCTTAATTTTTCCCCATTATAACAGCCATTTTTCTTAGTTTTTTTATCCCAATCAATCAGCATGGAGAGGTTTTTGAGAGTTAAATTTAAAATGTGGGGAAACTGGAGAGATTGACTAAATTCCTACCAAAAAAACCCAACATTTTGGGGCTACTTTAAGAGAAGTGAACACACCATAAAACCACTTTGCTCAAGGTGTGTGATGTAACAAGACCTTTGTATGAAAATTCAAATTCAAAATTCAGATTCAGCCTCTTCACAAAGACAGAGCAATAAGCCCATCAAAGGAGATTTATTCATTTTGTTTCGTGTGTAAGTATGTTTCAAAATATGTGTAAAACCCCCATCTTTGTGTTCCTAGTAAAGAGGATTTTTCCGCCTTTCTGCCCTTCCTCTGAGCTCACCTCTCCTCAAAGCCTTCCTTCTTTGTTCTTTTACTCAGTAATTTTTGCATCACCCTCTGCTCCCCTCCGATCCTACATCGTGGGTTTGCCCCGTTTCTCCAGTCCCTAAAAGCCTCAAAGTTTTTATTTAAAGATCTTTGAGGCAGTAAACATGTTTCTGTGGATTTTCAAAGCACTGGACAAATATGCTATTATTATTATTATTATTATCATTATTATTATTATTATTATTATTATTGTTATTATTATTATTATTATTATTATTATTATTATTATTAATTTTCATGGCTTGTGAGCAGGGCTGTAGCTTTAAAACCATCAAGTAGTTTACACCATCTATTTTAAATGGTGTGACTATTTTAGACACTACTTTAGACTCACTATTCTAGATATTCCTCATCCATGTGCTACTTATCCAGCTTATCAGAGAGAGCAAGGAATGCAATGTCCTGCTGCTGGATATGGTGTTGTGAGCAAGAGATGTGCCCCAGGTCACTTATTAAAGTTTCTTTGTTATTTACTTGGACATCCTGACTTGTCCAGGAGTAAACTGCTACCAATTTACAACAACACAGTTGTTGATAGCAGAATTGTAGGATTGAGTAGGTTTTAATGGACAAAATGGTTTTATAAAGACAGAAAACAGGAGTGACAGACACTGCTGGTTCACAGGACACAGGGTCCCTTTTTAGTCCTTGCATCCAGTGATGCTGCACCAAGGCCAGCTCTGGTATTTCCAAGCACAATGTTTCCTGCTTCCAATGCAAGTTTATCCCCAAAAAATACAACCAGCTTGGCAGGGATAACAAATATATCCAAAAAAAATTCAACAACCTCAGCATGGAAAACAAGTAAACAAATAGTTGGAGGAGGGAACAGGGTGACAAGCGCTTGGCAAGCTCTGAGAGGGGATTGCCTGGATGATGCAGGAGCACATCTGGATCCCACAATAATCCAAGGAGCTGTAATCATAACCTGACACTATGATTGTTGTTTTTATTACTATTACAAATGTTAATTAAATACTGAGGACTGACATTAATTCCTTTCCTACCACCGTGACCTCAAAGTCTGCTGGAAATCAGAGGCTCCTGTTGTTTCCAGCAGTTTTGGGACCAGGACATTTCACCCCCAGGACAAACCTGTTGCATTTCAGAGCTGTAACAAAGATACCAGCAAGGAAAGAAAAAAGAAAAAAAGGCAGAGAGAGAGTTAATGATCTGCTGTGTGAGGCCTGAAAAAAAGCAAATACTTCTGCGAAATAAATGGGGACAAATGTTGAGACAGTGTTTGCAAAAATGGCATCCATTGGCCACTTGTTCTCTTTCTCATTATTCCTCATTTGTGGAACAAAATCAGGCATTATCTCCAGGGATGTTTTCAGACATAAACAGATGACTAGGCATGTCCAGATGATTTTTGCCATCGCCAGCATTTATGTTTCATATCATTTCATGGGCACACTTCAATCAGATTGTATCAAAACTCGTGGCCAGATCAGTGGGGTTTCTGACTGAAATGAAGATAAAATGTTATTCAAGACGATTTACAGCTGTCCAAAACTAGATCTGGGAGGAAGCTGAGCCATTTGTTCACTCTCAGAGCCTCAGGGGTAGGAAGTTTTGTGCAGATTTGTATTTTTTTTTCTCTGTAGTTTTACCAGCACTCACTAATAAGGACAATTTCTCATCTCCTCGGTGTATGTAGGATACCAGCATTTCAGTCTTTAAACCAAGGGGCTAAATATGAGCACATTTACATCTCAGTCTTACATCTGTGCACATCCAGAGTAACTGATGGAGCCACAGAGTCTGAATCAGTCCCACAGTTTCAGGTCAGCAGAGTCACCTCCCAGCTGTGCCCTCCTCTTTGTCACCCAGATGATTTGTGCTGGACTTGAATCATACCCAAACATAGCCAAGTTTTGGTAAACTCAAGCTCTCAATTCAAGTTTTTCATGATATATGTAACTTTTTAGCATATTTTTCCTCAGTCTCTTGAGTTACAGCAGCTCTCAGGGCTTAAGACACAACATTCCAACAGGACTTTGTTACTTGAATAATTTGGGGTCTGATGGGCATCACCACAGTTATTCTAAGTTATCACTCAAAATTTTCCAAAAGTAATCTGTCGTTGAGGACTTTTTACCAGGGGAAGGGTTCAGATTGGGTCACCATGTGAGCTGGGTGTTTTTGGAGGCAGCCAGAGCACTCCTTGGTCCATTCATCTTCAAGTTTGGACATTATTTCCTTGATCAGAGCTAAGTGTCTCTTTGGGAAAACTCCTTTTTTTCCATGGTGCACAAGCTGATGGAATTTCCTGAATTTCCTATGGATTTGGTTTCTTAGGGCGAAAGTGGAAGCTGTTTTTCTTGCTGCTCAGTCTGGGGGTACAAGGAAAAGGCAAGGCAAGGACTCATCCTGCCGAAGGAGAAGGATCTTCTTAATTATCTGAAAGTTTGCAGCCCCTTCACGGTGCCATGGGAAAGCTTTGAGACTTTTATAGCTCCTCCACAAGACAAGTTGGAGCCATCCTCATACATAACTGGGGAAAATACATCAAAAGAGGGTTCCTCGATGAACTGCATGTCTTAACTTAAATGAGATTTTTTTATTATTGCTTTATTTTGTGCTGTTGGTTCACATCTCAGGGCCCTTTTGCTGTTCCTGACTCTCTGTCCCCGGCTGATGAGAACCAGGGGTGTGCATCTGTCTCTCACTGTCGCTGCGTGAAGAGAGTCTTTTCCATCACATACAGATGAGACTCAGAAGGAAATCCACTGGAATCACAGCTCCACAAGTGTAAAAAATATGAAGGAAAACAGGTCAAATAACAGGCTGGCAGTTTGCAGAGAGCTGGTGGAAGGCACTGGTGCTGTTCCGCCGGCGTTTGCGATTTTCCTGCCGGCCCCGCGGCGTCTGGTGGTCTCTTGAACCAGGGGGAGGATTGTGTGTTAAAAAGCAAAATGCAGCGTGGTTGTGGCTGAGGAGCAAAGCCAGGGCACGTGAGCCCTCCAGGCTGTGAGACCAGAGGGCTGCAGAAGGACCCCAGGTGTCACTGCTTTTCAAGTCCCGTTTTCTTTTCGCCCCTCGGAATGGCAACGGGAAGATTAATGCCTGGGCCGTACCTGTGTTCTCCAAAGTTTCTTGCTAAAGTGCCTGATCCCTGAAGATTATCCCCACATCTTCCTCAGGCTCTTTCTATTTAAACATTTCCTTTACAGAGCCAGCTTTCAAGCCCTGCATTTGAGAAAAAAAATATTAAGCTGTTTTGACAGAGAAGAGACACGTATCAGAAAGGGGCTCTCTCTGCAGCAAGTGCCTCAGACCTCCCCAGCTCCTATTTATGCTGCTTTTTGAGCATAAGGAGGGTTTGCTTTTATCTGTCCAATGGATTTCTGTCACTGTGATCATTTCTCCCCTGGGAAAGGTGTCTGTGGCTCTTTCCACCACCACGGAAACACAAAAGATCCCTTTTCTTTTTAGTCAGGGAACCAATGTCGAGAATTTCCTGCTCTCTCACTTGGGGGTAGGGACTGACATGCAAAGAACGTCTCAACTGAGTATTAGTTTCCCCAGATGAAATACCACTTACCCTCCTCTTCCCAGTGCCATCAGCACAAATGGTCTCTCCAACCACTATATTTGCTTCGTGGTAGGTTGAAGAAAAAAAAAAAAAAAAAAAAGAAGAGAAAAGAGCAGCTTTGTTGATTTGTGGTTTAGAGGGATGTACAATCCATGTGTCTCTCCAGCAGATATTAAAGATGACGGATTGCCAGCGGAGCCGCCGAAGATGAGCACTGGGGATGATAAATTGCCCTCCAACTTGGAGCAGAGCTGGATCGTGGCTCAGAGGGCAGGGAAAAGGGAAGCCAGGAGACCTAGTCCTCACAATTAGTGTGAACATCCATCCTACATGTGTGGAGTGCTTTCTGTTTCCACGTGGAGGTAAGTGAATTAGCGTGCTGGGGGCTGATAGCCCCACTAGATACCCTGTTTGCCTTTAATGCTTTGATAAAAGGATGGTGACAACAAGATAGATAGAGATAATGCTCCAGGCTTCTTGCAGGAGAACCATTATCATTACCAGCATTAATTAGCCCATAATACACTGTACAAAACCTACCAGATACAGCCAGTCTAAAGGGAAGTAACCTGACAATTGTCAGTAATGTGATAGCTTAGCATTAGCATACACTGATCACTGAATGTCTTTATCTTCCTAACCTGGCCTTTCTGAAAGGGAAGAATTCCCAAGGCTGCCTTGCAGGCAGCATCTCCAGCCAAGTCATTAAAAAGATACATGATTATGGAAGAGGGAGCCACAAGGTTGGTAGCAGACTCCAGAACCTTTTGCTATCAAGGCAGCCCATGCAGGACTAGTCCAGTTGTACACTTTGGAAACTATTTGCACTTAAAGGTACATTAAGGTGGACTGTACTGTTTCTAAACCTGACAGTCTTCCCCTGAAGAGGCTGGTAGTGCCTTTGGAAAGCAACTCAGAGAGATCTGAGAAGGCAAGTGCAGAGATTAACCCACAGGAGGTAACATATAGAAATATAGATAGAATTAAAATTAGAATTAGAATTAGAATTAGAATTAGAATTAGAATTAGAATTAGAATTAGAATTAGAATTAGAATTAGAATCAGAATTATCTATATCTCTATAGAGATATAAGTGGAATTAGAGTATAGACCTAGACTGGGAGGTTTCACCCCAAAATCAACCTTATCATCCTGTGGATGTGCAGAGATGATAATTTATGATAAAAGAGAATGAAGAATTTTACTCTTACCCTCGGTGAGCAGCTGGACAAAAATCCAAGGCTCATTCTAAGAAGAGAAATTTACTGTGGAATCAGGTTTTTTTTAAGGCAATCATCTTTCTTTGCAAGGCACGTATCAAGCCCCAGAACCACAGAAACACAGGTGAGTCCCTTGGCTCAAAGCTCAATCAGGGCCGTGTAGATCATGCTCAACAGAAGTTTATCCAAACTCTTTGTGAAAATACCTCATCACAGAATTTTACAGCCTGCCCTGCTAAGCATTTTGTTGTGAACATGAATTCTAGTCTCCCCTAGTGTCCAGACTAAACCTCCTTTGCTGAAAATTAAGCTCATTTCTCCTTATTTTTCTCCCAGTGGCCCAGAAGAATTGCTCTCGTTGCTTTTTTGAGTATTTTCAGCCTCCTGGAAGGCTATTATTCTATGTCCACTTGGCTTCTGTTTCCTCAGCCAAAGAAATACAACTCCTCCAACGTGTTTTGCTGATTACAAAAGTAATCAAACGAAAACTACCAGAGCACTGCCTTGCTCTGAGCTCAAACCCTCTCTCAGTGAGGAGCCCTGAGACTTTGACTCATCAAGCTCCTCCAGCCTGGGTGATGTTTTATCCCCACCAGCACTTCCTTGCTGAAAGGAATGGGGAGCTTTAATCTGACTGTTCCAAGTATCTCAACAGCTTCTGGGAACCCTCCTTGGGCCGTGGGGAGGTCCCTGGGCTTTAGGCTGAGGTTTAGGCTGGTTTCTAATTGCCTGACACTGGAGATTATCACAGGACTCTGAATCAGCCTCAGCTTTGAGAGAACTTTCACAAGGGAGCTCCCAGGAAGAGTCTGAGAGGGTTTTAAACTCAGAAGCCCCCAGTCTGATTTTAATAAAAACTCAAAAGCGACATCTCTGGGGGATGTTTGGTCCCAGATGTTAAACTTAGGCTGGAATGAAACTCTGCTGCTGTGGAGACAGACCTAAGCTTTGCTCAGCCTGGACACCCAACCTTCAGATGTCCTACATTTGGTGGGATGGGTTATGACTCTTATTTTTCTTCTTCTGTCTCACAGGCAGCTCCAGTCCAACTGGAAGGGAGAAGTTATTTATTTATTTATTCAGTTATTTATTCAGTGATAGAGACCATGTTTATGTTGCCTTTTCCTTGGGTTGCAGTCCTTTTACATCTAAAATTGTTTATTTTGCTTTCACACAAACAACTCCAGTTGAAACAGATGATTTATTAATTTCTTTTGTGATAGAGGCAACATTTGTGCTCCAAATTCCTTGGGTTCCTGCACTTTTATATCTAAAAGCATTTCTTTGGCTACTTAAATGGGTGATTTGACCAAAGAAATCCCTCCAAAATCCTTCTTGGACTCATTGTGTACATGATCCCACGCAGACTCCAAGCTCAGCCCCCCTCTGCCTGCCCATGAGATTCCCAAATTCCTGAGCATTCCACACCCTTGACTACAAACCTGTGGCCACCAAAGACAGCCTGTGGGATCATGAGCAAGGTGTTCATGAACCCAGTGAAGAAGAGGGACAAGTGAGAGCAGGATGTCTTGGCATGATGAGGTGGACACCCCTCAGCTGGGTCTTTGCAGCTCCATTTTCCAGCTCTTCTGTTTCCACACTGTCCTTCCCACAGGGAACTGACCTGGCAGTGGCAGGGAAGAGCTGTGGTTATCAATACCACTGTTTTTCCTGTGATTTAGTGGTGGGCTTGGATTAATGATTGGACTCAGTGATCTTAGAAGTGTTTTCCAACCTAAATGATTCTGTGGGTATCCTGTGAAAGGGAGGAGAAACACTGTTATAACAAGGAAATATTCCTTTGGACCTCAGCTCTTGCACCAAGGAATGGTTTATTCCAGCATTTTACTGGTCATCTGGTAACTGTTTGAGAGAAGAGCAAAAAGAAGTGCTACCCATTCTGCTGGGGAGGAAGGGAGGGGAGGAATGAAATCTTCCTTGGGGGATGGAAAACACGGAAAATGAAACAGAGCAGGCAGCAGAAAGTCTGACAGCTGGAGCCTGCTGGATCTATGACTATTGACTGTAAGCTTGGTTAAGGTGGCAGTTATCAGTTATAGCATCAGCCCACCTAAAAGCAGGAAAGAAATATCAATAATGAAACGTTAAAGGCACGAGGAGAAAAAGCAGAGCAGAGAGAGAATGTGAAATAATGGGACTGCAATGATTAAGACAGACAGAAAGTGATGGTGCTGAAACAACTCTTGGCAGCGCTGGGAATGAAAGTCTACATTTCATTGTGAAAAAAAACATAAAAGGAGATGGATTTGCTCTTGTGCTGCCTGCAGATTTTGGGAGACTGTAAAGCAGTTTTCCTGGATTCGCTGAAGGAATTGCTTTAAGCAAATATCCAAGTCAGGAGAGTTATTCTTTTTCTTACAAAAGATACCTGGATATAGTACCTACACCTCCAGCTCTGGAGCAGAAGGATGGATCCACACCTCTCCATGTATATTATAAGGTCTGAAATGGCTTGAGGTCAGTGGTTTCTAAAAAAAAAAATGAAGCAATCGGTTCTTTCTACTTGAACTTGGTGTGTATTTCCCATTTCTGGAGGAGAAATTCAGCCCTGAAACACTGCACATGCATCAGTGTGTGTGAGCAGGGGTCAGGTGGGCACAGAGCACTGTTATAAATAAAGGGAAAATGTGTCCTTCTGCATTGTGCTGGGAACCAGGGCTTATTTCCCCAGAGCTCCACATGTCCCATTTTATTTATGATCTCTAATGGCACCATTCCCAAATGATGGCTGCTCCACAGATGGGCCTCATTCCCCGAAGCAGACTGTCCCACAAATGCAGCTTTACAGCAGCACCAGCAACTCCTTCCTCAGGATTTGGTGCCCAGCAGATGTGCTGTGTTCTGTGGACACCCTGAAGAGCCCCTTCCATTAGGATCAGGCTCATTTTTTTCGCTCTTTAGAAGAAATACTGGGCAGGCACAAAACTCGAGGGTGTTTTTCGAGCACAAGACAAAGTTATATTTCATGCAAAGAGTTCCTTTGCAGTGGAAGGTTTTAAGGTTACAGCTTTCCAGGGCTTTCCTGTACTCAAAATCAGCATCCTAGATCCAGGGATCTCCTCCCCTGTGGCATGTCTAGGTCTGTGGGTGTTTCTTACAGGGAAATCTCACAAAATCTCTTTTTCTGATGTGAAATCAGCTCAGGAAACCTCTGCCTCACTGTCCAGCTCCTTTCTCCGACACCCACAAAGTGGGCCAGGAGAACCTGCTCGTGGGACCACACCAAAAATCATGTCACTGAAACATCTGGGCAAAAGAGAACCTTCTGTGGGTTGTTGGTGCTCTTTTGGAAGAGGGGTTGTGTGTTTAAGGGTTGTTTTCCCCCAGGTTTATTTAGCAGATCTTCAAAATCATCCCTACTCAAAAAATCAAGTTTGTGATGGAACACTATCTGTCCTTCCCTCCTCAGATGGAGGCAGCTGCTCTCCCTTATTCTTTTACTCCCAGACCAGCCCCTGAAGTCCAAGAAAGGTTATAAAAATTAATGGTGACAGCAAGAAAAAGGCATCTGTCTTGACTATGCAATATCTTACCCCTACAAAACCTGTGAGCAATGCCTGTGGTGCTGCTGATGAAGAGCCCTCAGGAGAACATCCCTTCCATCCTCATCCTGCTGAGAAAGCACCCATGTCCTCCTAAGCACCCAGAGAGAGCCTTGATTTGGGTCTGGTTTATGTTTCTTTTTTAAGATGAATGGGAGGGAGAAATGGGGAGAAAATCTTATTTATAGTGGCCAGAAGCAAGAGCACTTATCTATGCAAGAGCTTTCATGCCCATCTGAGGCTTTACTTTGATCTAGCCCTGATTTTTTTCTTGCCTGGTTTTCAAGGCTGTTTCAGGTGCTAAAGCCAACCCTTCCTGCACTTTCCACTTCCTCTCCCTTCATTTTTCCCTGTGGTTGGAGAGAAAGGTGGAAGCCTTTCTTCAACGAGGTAGAGGAGACCAGTGCTGCAGTTACAGCTCTCAAACTAATATTGTGCAAAGATTCTTGTTAATAGTCAAGTCTGTCCATAGAATGGGGTTATCCTGTGTTGTCCTAACTCTGTGCTCAGTTTTGGACCCCTCTCTGGAAGACATTGAGGGGCTGGAGCGTGTGCAGGGAAGGGAAGGGAGCTGGGAAGGGTCTGGAGCAGCAGGAGGGACTGAGGGAGTTGGGGAGGCTCAGCCTGGAGCAAAGGAGGCTCAGGGGGGACCTTCTGGCTCTGCAAGTCCCTGACAGGAGGGGGGAGCCGGGGGGGGAGTTGAGCTCTGCTCCCAGGGAACGAGGGACAGGAGGAGAGGGAACGGCCTCAAACTGTGCCAGGGGAGGGTCAGGTTGGATATTGGGAAAATTTTCTTCATGGAGGGGATTGTCCAGCCCTGGCACAGCTGCCCAGGGCAGTGTTGGAGTCCCCATCCCTGTATGGATTTAAAAATCATGTGGATGTAGCACTTGGGGACATGGGGCAGTGGTGGCTTTGGGTTAATGGTTGGACTTAATTATCTCAGAGGTCTTTTCCAACCTTAATGATTCTATGGGTGTCTTGTGAAAGCGAGAAAAAAACCCTTTTTTACCAGGGGAGTATTTCCTCAACCACTGTAAGGACACATTTCCAAAGGCCAGGATGGATGACAAGAGCCCCAGGATTCCCCAAAAACCTTCCCATATTCTGGATGAAATAAGCACAGTTCATTGCAAGTCCTTAGCAAAACAAGCACACAGCTTGGTGCTTCAATTTCCCCACCATCACTGCTATTTTTATGTACAGTCAGCCAGGGCCATATTTATTTTCCCAGCATCGGCCCCTGCTTGTTTTACAGGAGCAGGACTTGACATACAGGGTGTCAGGCAAATAACTCGCCCGGCGCCTCAAAAAGTCACTGCCAGAGTCAGGAATCAGCCTGGCATTGTGCAAACAAACACATCTCTCCTCTGGCTGTGTGGAAAACTGCAGGCGTGGGATTTAAGGGAAGGTGGGAAATTGGGAGTGGGGAGAAAGGTGTAAGGAAAGGAGCTGAGAGCGGCGCCTGTTCAATGAGTGTGTTCGAGTGGGAGTCAGTTTAAAGGCTGGTTTGTGATAACTGCATCACGTATCCACATTCATCTCTCTTTAAAACAGTTTGAGTTTCCTTTACTCACTACCAAGGCAACTAATTCCTGCAGGGAAACAGGGTGAGCTCCCACAGACTGGTTGTAAACAGCAGCGAGCACAGACACTCTGTGTTTATTCAGAGTCAGGGACCAGGCCCAGAGCAGCTCAGAAGAAACAGAGAGAACTTATTGGCATCTAAAACCCTCTCTCCACAGACCCTTGGGGTCGACCCATTGAATCCACAGTGCAGGGTCCACTTGTGTGGGCAGATGGACACAGGACTGGTGGGTCAGATGTGCTGCTCGGGTGCTGATGGGTGCTCAGACACACTCAGCTTCAGTCCACGGTGCTGACAGTGCTGGCAGGAGTTCTCCTCCTCACATCAGGCTCCAAACTCCTCTCCCCCAGCTCAGCTGCTCTGAAACCTGAGGAGGGAGAGGTGGTTTTGAAGGAGCTTGGGAGCAGGGAGTGAGTTACACAAGGCGTGTCTGCTCATGCCATTAACAGGATTGATCTGACTCATGGGCACTGCAGGTGTCACAGCCTGGACTTGACCCTTGGCATCCCACACTGGGACAGGGACTGTCCTCAGATGTCCTGGGAGGAGTCCTGAGCCAGGTAGCCCATGGTGACATGACAAGGAGGGGTAGCTTTGGCTGTCACCTCTCCCAGCAGGGCTCCCAGACCTCAGGGAGGGAAGGGCTGGAGCTCAGCTGGTGGGACCTTGGCTTAGTTACAGCATCAGTGGTGACCCTGTGGCCTCTATGAAAAAGTGTGTGAGGAAGGTTGGACACCCCTGGCTGATTTATCCAGAGGCTCTGACACAGACCAGCAAGGTCCCAGCCCGGGGAAGTTTGTGGAAGATGGATAACATGGCACTAATATTAATGGGCCATAAGGGAAGGAGGCACAAAATGGGAGGAAGATACTGTACCTGACACTTGCCTTTCAAACATAATTGCCCCTTGTCTGGGTGATGGAGAGGTTTGAACCTGGAGTTTCTTATGGTGGAAGAACAAATCTCTGGGGGCTGCATGAAGGAGTGAGGACATCACTGCACTGACCCATCTTCCTGAGGATCAGACCTCGACCCTCCAGCCAGATATTCCCAATTAACAACCAGAACAGATGAGAGCATCTCCATATTAACCCATCATGGTTGTCTGCCCTTGGAGAAGCCTAAGAGCAACAGAGAGTTTCCACCCACACAGCACCAACCTGCTGGGCAAGTTTAGAGTCACCATTGGCACAGCCCCTTGTTTGTAGCTGTGCTGCAATCCATGGATGTAAAGGGTGGGTTTTCATCCCTCCAGACACATCCAAACTGATCACCTGGTGCTCCCTCGGGACAGATAACCACAGGTAAGTGCTACTCAAAACACAGATGGTAAAAGAACCAGTCAACTTGAACCTTGGCAGGAATTTTCCTGTTTTTCCTGTGATAAAAGGCTGAGAGGATTGGGATTGTTCAGCCTGGAGAAGGCTCCACGGAGAGCTTTTTGTGACATTTCAGTGCCTAAAGAGGCTTCAAGGGAGCTGGAGAGGGACTTTGGATAAGAGCATGGAGTGAAAGGATGAGGGAGTATGGCTTCAAACTGCCAGAGAACAGGGTTAGATGGAATATTGGGGAGAAATTCCTGGCTGGAAGGGTGGGGAGGCCCTGGCACAGGTTGGCCAGAGAAGCTGTGGCTGCTCCTGGATCCCTGGAAGTGTCCAAGCCCAGGTTGGATGGAGCCCTGAGCAATCTGGAATAGTGGAAGGTGTCCCTGCCCCTGGCAGGGGAGTGGAACAAGATGGTCTTTAAGGTCCTGCCAACCCAAACCATTCTGTGATTCTGCAATTCTCCATAGACTAGAAAGGGAAAGAAGGCTGATGAGCTCTGATGCAACATCTGTATCATAAGACCTGTATCATAAAAGTGTTGCTGAAGTCATGTCTCACGAAAAAGGATCCCTAAACCACAGCACCTGAGAAATTCCCACTGCAGAAAAATAATGTAGAACAGAGGTAGGAAGATATGATGATCACTAAAGCAAAGAGGTACCAACAGTGCTGAAAGAGAAGCCCACCACCCACTGCAGTGTGAAGTCTCCAGCCAAGTGGAGGAAAGGTGGAATTTATTGCTCTGCTAGACAGGACAATACAATGCATCCCAGCTTCTGGCTTTGACCTTTTCTTGACAAGAATTCTCCAGTTATCAAAAGCAACTGGAGATTTTTGGGTGCTTCCTTCCCACAGGGCCTATTCCATGTGTATTAATAAGGATGGAGCTTCAGGAAGCACAAACCTAATCCTCTGAATGCCAAAACCCTCTGAAGTGTTTCCCACAGTCCACCTAAACCTTAAGTCCTCCAAATTCCCTCAGAAGTTGATTTCCAGTCTCTATACTCCAGTCTCCACTTGATTTTTCCATATGTCCCATCATCTATAAGGCCTGACCCTTCTCAAGGTTTGTCCTGTGTTTCAACTGGAGATTTTGAAGCAGATTAAGGACAAATGGAGGTTTGGGTGCTCCTCCCTCCCCATTTTCTGCTGGCACCATGATTTGTCTTTCCTGAGACACACAGTATTACATGATGTTTGATTTCCAGATGAAAAATGATAATGAAGAAGACAAGAAGAAAAAGATTCACTTAATTTTTCTCTGTTAATATGATTCATTTCATACTCCTGCCTCCTGTTTACTCTGAGCTTTCACTGATTCAAGGATCTGTTCCTGGGTATTCACTGGAAACAGCTCATCTCTTCTTGCTGTCTCTGCAGGAGGTACTATTGCCTCTCACAGCTTAAATTCATTTTTTTTCCTGTTTCTTTGTCTTTCTCCATCTCCAACCTTCCTCCTTGCCCCATTTCCTAGTTGGAGAGCACCTGGTTATTAAAACTACTTATGAGGCAAACCTTATTGCTTATCCTTAGTGTGCAAGGATTTTAAACATGTGCAAGACAAGGGGGCGTCTTCAGAGGGTCTTGTTTTGGTACCTCAGTGGTGGAGCCTCACCAGCCAAGGGCTGCTCAGTGACTCACCTCCCCTGTAAACCAGGGGAAGAAAAAGATGCAACCCCAAATTTAACCATCTGCAGTTTGAATCACCTGAATATGAGACAAGGCTTGTCTCCCACTGACATTGGTAAATGATTTTAGTAAGACCAGGATGGCCTTCAAGCAGAGAGGGAATGGCCACTAGACAGAAGACTTGACAGTGACTTCACACATGACCTTGGACATCAGGAGGAATTTCTTCACAGAAAGGGTGATTAAACATTGGCAGGGGCTGCCCAGGGAGGTGAGGGAGTCCCCATCCCTGGAAGTATCCAAGGAATGACTGGACGTGGCACTCAGTGCTCTGGGCTGGGTGACAGAGTGGGGCTGGGTCACAGGTTGGACTTGATGATCTCAGAGGTCTTTTCCAACGTAAATGTTTCTGTGATTCTGTGACCTTCATTTCCATGGTCACCAACATGCCTTTGCTGTTTTTCCAGAGTGAGGGACACAGTGCCAGGAGAGCAGACTGGGACATAAATGGATGCATGGCTGATTTTGAAACAACAGGAAAGCTGTAGCTCTCAGTGATCAGTTTGATCACTGATAATTATAAGAACATTTTAGTTTTATATTCCATTTTCTGTCCTGGTTAGGAAGCACTCCTCACCTGGCTGTGCAGGTTTCCTGGGATCAGTTGTAGAGGCTGGATTCATGGCCAAAACCATTAGGATGGGCAGCAGCCTGTTCTCCTCCTCCAACATTCAGCTGTGCCAGAAGAAGCTCACCGCAATTTCAGTGAAAGTACCACCAGTCTGAGGATGCTGGGTAAGGTTAATGGTCTTTGCCACTGCCTCAGTGCCCCTGTTTGGGTCAGCTCCTGTTATCTCTATCTATCCATCTATCCATTTATCTATCTATCTATCTATCTATCTATCCATCCATCTATCTATCTATCTATCTATCTATCTATCTATCTATCTATCTATCTATTCATCCATCTATCCATCTATCTATCTATCTATCTATCTATCTATCTATCTATCTATTCATCCATCTATCCATCTATCTATCTATCTATCTATCTATCTATCTATCCATCTATGC